>NW_010242111.1:0-96551 GCF_000690775.1 Eurypyga helias | reverse complement strand
GCGCTGCGCGCGGCGGGGCGCAGCAGTGGGCGCTCCCGCGCACTAGATGTCGCTGCTGACCCGGCGACGGGATGCGCACTGTGACAGCCCCGCGCTGAGCAGCGACGGCGATCCCAAGCGTAATTCCCAGCCCTTCGGTGTGTAAATTGTCATTGATTTTAATGGTCTTGGTAGAGTTGTGGCACGCAACAAATTTTCCTGCCAAAAGCTGTTAAATAAACAGTCATCCTTTGCTCCGAGTTGCACTTGTTAGAGCGATGCGCAGAACGGATTGACGCTTATCCATAGACTGCTTACGACAGAACGCACTGCATCAATTCAAACAATTATTGAATGCGTTTATTATAACTTTATTTTTTTAAATGCTCAACCCAACCGGGAGGAACAGGCACAGGTAATAGGGAGCAGCGATTCCACGCCGCTCGGTGCCTGACGCTTCGTCGCGAGAGACACTGGGGCTGCTGCAGGGTTTCTGAGCGGCACATCTGCCTCCTCCCTGGAATTGTCTTATTTCCCGGCGCGGGAGATCTGGCACTGTAAAAGTATATTTCACACCCTCTGGAGACAAACAGTTATTGGAAAGACAAGCTTATTTTTCTTTCTAAATATTAACTACAAACTCTCGTATTTTCTTGGAAAGCTTGCAAAACAGATAAAATATTTGCAATTAATTTTAAACTCAAATTGGTATATTTTGGATAGCACTAACTGTGGAGCCAAAGTTGTGGAAAATGTACTTTTTATTTTTTTTAAAGTAATGTCCATCATTAAACCCAGCAACCACACATGATTAACTTTGGGGGGAAAAAAAACCCCTAATAAATCACCAACAAACATATTTCCAAACCTTTGCTCTTCAAATCTGAAGTGAGACAAGATTCCTCTCAGCAATTTAAACAGCTAGCAGTGTGTGCGAGGAGTTTGGACATGAGAATACTGAAAGACTGCTTTAAAACCAAAAATCAGGTTGCTTATATGATACTGCTAACCAAAAATAGAAAGTGGAGGTGCTAGAAATCTTGCAAGCATGCCTGGTAAAGTTTGCAGCACCATTTTGTAGAGACAGGGACAGATCCCCAGATTATATAAATCGATACAGCTCAGACTTTGGGGGAAAAAGAAATGGTTTACAGCCGCTGAACACAGGGAGCTGCATGCACACATGCTGCTATGCCTGATTAAAGAATTATAACCTTAAACTTTGAGATTTACATGTCCCTGTTTTTCTAAAATCATGGCAAGGTTTCGGTTCATATGTAGAAAACCAGATGAAGCAAAGTGCTTGCCTGGTATTTTTGCTTTTTGTAAAAGCGTAACTGAACAAGGAATTTTCTGAGTTCTACTTATTCACGGAACTGCCACTTACAGACACACAACGTCAGCCTCAAATGTGAATGCATTTTGTCCGAGAGGCTGCTACAATGTGAGTAATGTGTACCTATTTTTTTTTTTTTAACAAAGTATAGCGAGAAGGTGGGAACAGAAATAAAGAAACAATTGGAAAGTTTTTGCAAAGCTGGCTCCTACCGACAGCTTCTCTGGAAGCATTGTGGTCTGACATATAAACACTGTGTTTACCAACATTTCAAAATGCAGCCTATAATCTGTGTACACTTGTTGTTTTTAATAATACTTTTTGTTGCAAGTTACAGACAGACAAATGTTTGAATACAGGCTGCACAGTGTGGCTCGTAGGTATGGACAGATGCCGACACACTTCAAAAGCTTTTAGTTGTACAGGTTCAAAACATGTTTGGATTTCGGTTCTGCCAAACTATAGCAGTGTGGGAGAACGATTTGTCAGTATACATTTATGCAAATTTTTGATGTATGGGAGGTTTTGGTAAATATGTATTAAAATTGAAGTTTTTTAAATGCACTGTCACTAAAGGCTGCTTGCCTTTTCCTGGTGTGTGAATCCTCGTTGTAGCCCATGGCGGGTACCTCCGGGCACTGGAAGGTGCTGCAGTGCCGGGGAAAAGGAGATGCTTCGTTGTTTTGGGGAAAGGGGCGAAGTTTGCGTTAAAACCAAATGCTCTGCCAATAATTCCTCTGCACTCGGGATTGCAACAGAGAGGGTAGGTTTCTGCAAACCCGTTCTAACATCCTTGCAAGAAATATACAGCTGATTCTCCCAATTTAACATCTGAAAAATAAATAAACAGAACCTTCAAATCCTTAGGCATCTAACCAACGTTCGCAAAATAAACAAAACCCACAAAGCAGACAGGTTGAGTGAGACGTGATTTCTAGAATCCGAGTCTCTGAGGAGTACTTGGAAGTATTAGATCTCAATTCACTGTGCAGCTTTTAAAGGAAACTGCTAGGGCAAGATCGGCTGGCGGTGTAAATCAGCCTTGTTTCTCACAAACTAGTGGAGCTAGGATGATTTACTCCAGCCAAAGCTCTGGTTCCCTTGAATACAGTCAGATCTGTCTGTCTGTCAGTCTTTCAAGTTCAGGGAAAAAAAAAAAAGAGATTAAGATATTTCTATACATGTATTTCCATTGCATGTGGAAAAAAGAAATATATTAAAAAAAAAAAAACCCACCCTCTAACGCCCCCACCCCCCAAAAATCTGAAAAACTATTCCACGCAATTTTTATAGAACCTCTGAGGACCTTGAATTTTTAAGTAATCTTTTTTGATGATTTTAGACAGACCATTAAGCTGAGGATAAAAGTCCCTCTGTTCAATATCTGGATACATTAAGCATTAGGCTTAAAATTTACAGCTTTCATTTTGACAAGGAAAATGGCACGTTTGGTCTCAAGTGCTACCTTGAACTGTTTTTCAACATTAAGATAGGCTGTCAGTCCGAGGGGAGGAGGTCTGTGCACCAGTGGCAGCTGCTGCTGCTCTTGCTGTGTGTACAAGCAGGGAGAGAAAGACGCGGCGTCGCTGCCCGTCAGGGGCTGCAACTCGAGAATGACTTGGGTTTTGGGTTTTTTCTTCAAGGAAAAAAAAAAATGCTGATCTAGAAGAAGGCAGAAAGCAAATGGGGTGTCATTTCTGACTGCAAAGTGAGTGCTTCTTCCAAGTATTTGAAAGAATCAAAGACAGAAGAAGAAGGAAAATCAAGAATCATATTTCTGAGAAAGCTTTGGGGATTAGAGTAATGAGGAGGTTCACTTCCAGCTTCCCTGGTGCTGTTTTTCCAAAATCACTTTCTCTTCCCAACATCCGTGAGGATATTTTACCAAGATGAAACCGCTTTTAATTTCATCCTCTGCCTGAAAAAGAGGGAGAAAAGCATTTATTGGAGGTGACTTCAGCTGGCTAATCAGGAAGATTCAGCAAGATCTGGTTAGGAAGCACAGAGAGATACTTGACTATATTAATTCAAGGCACAGCTACGTACAGCTGGTTTTAATAGTATTTTGTATGGGGAGAAAAGCAGCCCAGGAAATTGGGTAGCAGAGGATCACATTTGCTGTCTGTAGGCATTTCTTCTCTTGAGGTTTACCCGGGCTAGCAGTTACTTTTGGTTTGGAGGATTACTAGGGCCTTGAATAATCTCACGGCAGGAAGAGGGGTGTCATGACCATTCCACGTGACGGTAACCCCACGCAGGACTGTGTACTTGTCTTTGGAAAGGCGCAGGACTGTCCTGGTTAGGAAGTGTGCCCATCCCGCTCGCCTGTGGCAAGCTGGGCTTGCTGGGCAACATCTCGGTACACAGCGCTGACTTTGTTTTAGTGAGGCAAGTTTTGAAGCAAGTTTCCAATGCGTTTAGCTAATTGATGGTAGTGGGCGTAAAGAAGAGACTACTCCAAGAAGAGATTAGGCTGTCACTGCTTGGCTGAAGTCAGTGGGTGTAAAGGAACAGAAGTTAATCCACTGACTGACCTTCATCCAAATGAAAGTAGAACTGGAAAGTAAAATGACTGTAGAAAAATGCCTCTGGGGTTTTCCCATGTGAGCAGAGCTAGCAACAACTGCCAGCATATACGTCCTGGTAATGGTCACAAATCTTAGGGGAAAAAAATCTTGGATAACCACAGTCAGAGTATCTCAAAGATCTGAAGTACCTACAAAACGACATCCAATCTAGCTGCAGGAGACAACACATGATCAGGCCATGTAAAAGCAAGAGGCATATGACTGGTTTGCTGGCATTAGTCTGGTCTTATTATCCCTGTTTTTATGAACTTCAAGTGTCTTGTGATATATCTGATACTTGAAAAGAAGGACAGCAAACAAAAGTTGTTGTTGTTTGTTTATTTGTTTTTAATTTTTTTTCTTGGAGGCAGTGAAATATTAACTCAGTGCAAGTACACTAGGCTGTTGTTTGTGATTCTTCACACAGTCAAGAGAGCTGACCTACCACCACAAACACCACTCACATGTTTTTCAGAGGCATTAAATAGGAAGATACCATCTCTCGAGTCACAAGAGAGCTGAGAAAGTGAGCCGTAACAGGGTCAATTAAACAGGCTTAGTTACGATGGAACTTGTGAGCACTTGCCACCCTTTGGGTTCAGGCTTGCAGCCCGATTCAGGATTGCAGATTGGGTCAGACTCATAAATACTTCCATGCAAAAACTGCGATCTGATGATCGATAATTCAAGGCAAAGGAAGCTCTCACTTGTGTTTCATTTACTTCTAAAACACGACAGAAAGTACTTAACCGTTTTAAAGTCAGCTGGGCTTGATGAACTTCTTCCTGGGATGGATGAAGTAGCCTCAGAGCTGTCACTGGCTTGTCTTTGAGCACTGGATGACACACCAAAGTCCTGGGAAAGGCGTGCGTTGTGTCGGCATTTGCATGGGAGGAGAAAAAGAGCTCTAGGGTGTTTTGGTCCCATTGTCTTTCCTTCAGTGCTCAGAAAGGTTCTGGAACAAGTAACCAATGAAATGCTGTGTGAGCACAGAGAAGTTAGCAAGATGAATGGCGATCAAACGGATTTGTCAAGAGCAAATCTTGTCAAACCAATCTAATTTCATTCCGTGTGAGGGTATCAGATCCTGTCACTACAGACAAAGTAGCAGAGGTCATATTTTCACTTTACTTAGGCTTTTGACACTGTCTCTTGTGACATTTCAATAAGTAAGCTAAGGAAGCCTAACACTGGTGAAATTACTCTAGATTGGGCACAAAATCAATTAGAAAACTGAATGCAGAGAATTATCAGGGGTTTGCTGTCAAAATGAAAGGGTGGATTGGAGGTTCTGCAGGTGTCTGTCCTGGGTTCAGGACCATTCAATGTATCAGTTGCAGTTTGGGTGATGAAACAGAGAACATGCTTATTAAATTCCCAGATGACATGGTGCTAGGAGGGACTGCCAGTACATTGGAGATGGGATCAAATAATAAATAATAACAATAAAGAAAGAAATAAATAAAGAGCCCTCATTGAAACGGAGTCATAGTTAGAAATTAAATGCAATTTGATAGGAAGAGCTACAAGTGTCATACTTGGGCTCATATGACTGGCTTCAGCAGTACAGGATGGGGAAAAAAGCCTTTGATAGCAGTTCTGTTGGAAAGGGTCTGAGATACATGGTACAGCATAAGCCAGACAGAAGTCAGCACTGTCATGTTGTTGTGAAAAAGACAAACGTCGTACTGGGATGTATAAACAAGAGTCTAGCCTACCTGATCCATGAAACGTTTCTGCTTTATTTAGCATCAGTAAGACCTCAGCTTTAAGGATGTATCTGCTTTTGGGTAGTGCAGTTCAAGAAAGATGTGGAATGACTGAAGAAAATCTGGAGAACAGTGATAATGATCAGAGGTCCAGAAAATGTGACCTATGAAGGAAGAGTAAATGAATTTTCTTCTAAAATAGCAAGAACTGACATGACAACTGTATGCAACTACACAAAAGTGGAGGGAGCATGCAGGAGAGGCATTGGTTACTCCGTCATTTGCTCTTTTACAGGAAATTTAGGCAAACGTCAAGAATAATACAGGAAGAGTAGATCCTGCCTTGGGACAGGAAAAGGAGCAAGGTGACTCTGCAAAGGTCCCTTCCAACTCTGTTCATCCATGATTCTTTGAAAGTGAGCATGGCATACTGAGGAAATTCAGAATCAGTGTTAAATAAAAAAGGAATTAAAGATATGGAGAAAGAAGAACATGCTCTAAGCAAAATTGGGATGAGAGAGGGTCCTGGGAGAATGGCAGGAGAGGAAAGGGCAGTTTAATGGGTGTCATCATGGCTCTAACTTAGTTGGAGTTTTCTAAGGTCAGCCAAGATTTTGCCGTGTGTCACTTATTTCTGTAACTCAAGAGACAAAGTGATATTACAGCTTTTTTTTCTTTTTTTAGAATTACAGAGTTCTCATATCATGCTACCACTGCTGAATTCCTTTTCTGTTAATGCTATTTGAAATGTAAGTAACCTTTTCTCTCCTGGGTTCATCCATTCTTCAGATACATACAGGTTTGTATTCTTTTTGCTAGGTAGAAGATAATTGTCTGACTTCAAAATATTAGTGTTATGTGTAGGATGAAGCACGACTCATTTTGCTTTATCTTGATGTTCTCCCACAAATAATTAACATTACAATCTTTTTTCTTTTAAATCTTCATGTTTCAACTGTATCTAAAAGTTGTGTTCTACCAGCATTTCATTTATTTCTTAGTCTGTAAACCTTCATAGATCACATAGGGGTTAGCTTCCAATTACTCTCTCACTCCAAAACCCAGGATGAGTGTGGAACACCAGATATGGCAAACAGGAAAAGATATAGGAATGGAGCAAGCCTATGCCTTTTCCCTCAGAATTACTTTGGCACTGAGCCTCAAGCCAGAAGAAGGTGTTTTTCCCTGTCCGGGGCTCTTTGTTAGGAACCCTCTCCTGCAGCTTGCTGGAGCAGTGCCAGCCTTTTGTTTTAGCAGGTTCAAAAAGGGATTAGACAAGTGCATGGGCCAGGTCTGTAAACATCTGCAGAAGGAAATGGTCTAGGAAGTTTCCTCTAACATTGTTAGTAGAGCAGTTAGGGGTGCTGGGCGAGCACAAGGAGCGTGGGTGGCAGAAGAGGCCTGGCTGGCATCTTCTTCCTAGACAACATCTACTCTTGCTGCTGGCACAGATCGAATCCTGGGCTGCATGGACTACAGGGGGTACCAGCAAGGCATTTCCTAGGATCTCATGGCTCATTGTCCTGGAAGACTCAAGGGAGACCCTCCTTCCTCTCCCACATTTCCCCGGCATACTGGCCGCAGAACAGGTAGGGCAGTCACTGAGCATGGCTGAGTTGATCTCAGTATCTGTATTAACTGCAAACAGTGAAGACATGAAGGTGGGTTTCCTGCAGCCCAGCAGCAGACCTGTGTAGCTATTAGATAACTCCATACGTAAAAATCCAGTAGCCATGGGACTATTAAATAAACATATATATATATGTACATGTGCAAGCATTCAATTTTAATGGGTTCTAAAAATTCCTGAATCTGTGTATGCCAGTTGTCCTGGGTGACTTGATTTGGTGATTATGGTCTGAGGACAGCTACAAACACGGGACCTCCACGTGAAATGGGCATACTCCCTGCCAAAGGCTGGGCACTGAAGCATTAGGTGGCAGTTTCCCAGAAACAGTATTTCAGTCATGCTTGATTGTTGGACATTTTAGTTTTCTAAAAACTTTTGGTCTGACTCATTTGAGGATGACACATTTGGACCTCCTAGTTCACATAGGTAAGGCAATAGGTGCCACCTGTATGGCTAATAAATCAGAAGAACAGTGACGTGTAAGATACATGTATACGGGGGACTAACAATAGCCCTTAATTTCTAGGAAAAGAAAAAACCAACCCTGACATCTGACAGGTCTGTAGCTAAAAGTTTGGAAGTTTCTATGTGTTTTACTTTTACACGTTTAGATATTGCAGAGTGGATGATAATGTTGAACAGTGTTGATATTATTTGCACTGCAATAGTGGACACATGCCTGTGGTCACACTTCAGTGATGACAAAGGACAGGAAAAAAAGGATCCCTAATCCAAAGATGGTAATATTGAAAAAAACCCCTCCTAAAGTCTGTTTTCAAAAATGATTCAGGCACTTAGGATCCTATACTCCACTGAATTTCAACTTAGTTTTGAAAGCAGGATGGAGATGGGCTATCATCTTTGAATGCACTGCAAACAGTGGGAATAATAATAATAATATATTATTAATAATCATAATTAATAATCATAATTCTATGATTCTATAATAAGCTCCTGTGGTCCCTTTAGAGGCAACTGTTTAGTTGTCTGGAAGTTTTTATTTGCCATCCAATTCCAGACTGACACTTGCAGGAGAATAAAACCAAAGAGTGTTAGAGAGCAGATCAAGTATGACTGAGAGCTCTAAATCACCAAAATCAGTGGTGTAAAATGAAAAAGTATGAGTAGTCATTACCGTCCATCTACCTGTGTGTTACTATTTGACATACTCGTTCCAGCCACTGTAAGACAAGTGGTCCTCACAGGGAGAAGCAATGGGAGAGACTGGAAGAGATTTCTAGATTCCCAAGGGTACTTCACAGGGAAAGGTGAGCCTGGAGAGGAAGCTAAACAAACACTAGCAGAAGAGGTGAACTAAACAGGTTTAGGTAGGCAGGATATGAAGATGCTGAGAGCTGAAGGATCAGGATTTATTAAACTGTGGGTCCCCATCGTGTCTTTTCGACACTGTAAAGGGCAGGAAACTAGAAGAAGGGGAAATGGCTGTGAGAATGGACATAGAGGCATTATCAGAAAAGCAGCACCAGATTTTTCCCAGGACGAGAACAGGAAAACAGTGGGAAGATGAGATTTCAGTTGAGCTGATTTTACTGAGATGTAACAAGAATTCCAGAAAACTAAAAAGGAAGAGAACTTGGAAAAAGAAGAGATGTTTGTGAGAAAGTCAAGAAGTGGAACTCAGGGCTGAAAAATTAGTATTTGAAATATGTCAATTGTTTTAACTTACATAACTCAGTGAAACAGTCAATCCTTGCCTACCTTCCTGGGATTTAAATATGTTGTTACATGTGTCTGTAAGTGCCCTTCCTGTATTCTATGGCAGTTGTCTCTTCATTTGATGAACTCAACTGCCATGAGTTTTCTAAAATTTGACCAACACCAGACTACTGAAACCAGAAAATAAGTATGTCTTACTTAGAAACATGCCAGCTTGTCAGACTGTTATTACAGCAACCAGCATGAAACCCTGCTGCTTTTGAAGAGATGTGTTTGCGGTACAGATCTGCAGCAACTCTGGACATGACAGCAGAAGCAACAGCATGTACTTCTGTAAACCACGACACTTGCGCTTGGGCGAAGCTACCAGCCTGAGCAAAGCATTTGTCTGCTTTTCTCTGTGGCTTGATTTCTTTTTTTTTCTGATTTCATTGAAGACAAGATATTTGTGCTTTGGACCAAAAGATGGGGTCAGTTGGAGATGTTTTAGTGGGCTGGCCATCAGTGCTAAATAGCAAAGAAAAATTAACTGCAAAGCAAAGTGCATTTCAATAAAAATGATGAGGAAGGACATGAAGAGTTTACTAGGGTCATGGAATAAGAGAAAAGTAGCTACAGTAAACAATTTGTTTCTAGTAATGTTTTTCAGTAAGTAAATCCAAAGTATGAGAAATGGAAGTTTTTAGAAACTGTGACCTTAATTACTAGGAAATCATCATTACACAGGCTGAGCAGTTTAGAGCAGTATTAAATGGTGCAGGTCTCCCATCTGAGTGATTGGCCTAACTCCAGGTGATTATGTAAGAAGCGCACAACCTTATATATTGTAACTAAATAAGCATTACAATATAATTCTGTGGGAATAGAAAAAAAATGTTATTTATTTTAAGCGTGTATGAACTGAGGAAACAAGGTTGTATTGCCTGTGGTTGCAGAGTGATTCAGGTAAGAGTCCTGAATGGAAATGAATAATGGTGACTGCTCTACAGTCCTCTTCCAGTCACTGGGCAGCTCTACCTCTCACAGGTATGATGTAGCATCTCCAAACAAATCCCAGTTTTGAATATTGTAATGGGACTTTCAAAGAAATTTGCAGGAGTTAAACATCCATAACCCAAAGAAATTTAAAGGCAGCTTTGAAATTCCAGCTTTCACTCCTAAAGATAGCGGTTGTGTCATTCTTCTAAAATGCTAAAGGAGAGTTTGTGAATCTGGGTATCACACATGGCTGTTAGACTGTTAGAACCACTTGTTTGCCTCGATTTCTGCCCACTGAAGGAGAATCAGGGCTATTAGATACCTTCTGAGGAGACCTTTCGTTACCCCAGTACTTTTTATACTGCATTAGTACTTTCACTGGTGCTTTGCTTTGTTTTTTCCTGATATTGGATCTTTAATATTACCCATCTCATGCTTGAGTGACATGGGAAATAGCTCTTCTGGTACAGATGATAGCAGGAAAAAGAGTAGCTTGTACCACAAGGGACATATTTAATGATTCAGAGAGTCTCTCCCAGATCAGGTTAGTGCCTTTTCTGTGGGTGCAATGCAGGCCAACATAGCTGAGTTAATACCATTTATGATGGCTCATGTTGATGTATTCAGAAGCTGGAGGTGCCAGCTTTTCCATAAACGAAAGGTGGGTCTGTGTATATATACACATATATATGTGCGTGTGTTTCTTTTTGGCTCAGTAAGAATATCAGAGCACTGCTTTTTGTTCCAATTTTAGGACAACAGTAATAGAGAAACGTAAATAAAACAGAGCCTTTGCTTGCTGGGCTAGCAACACCGCTCCTGGAAGCATGATTTGCCTGAAGAAGAGCAGAGAAGGAAAGAAGTAGCTCCTGTAGGAGCAATAAAGGAGAGATGAGTGAAGAGATGAGTCTCCTGCAATCTAGAAAAAGCTCCTAGGTAGCCTTCATTTTAAGGATTAATCACTGGCAAGCTGGCACACTAGCTGTGTGAAGCAGAAGAGTTGGTGAGAGAACCTGCTGTCGTAAAGGGGTTACTGATGCAAAGCTCCAGGGGAAAAGTAGCGTGGAGCAGGAGGAGGCAATAACTACGGACGCTCTGAAGGAGCACAAAGGCTGCACTTTGGTAAGGAGCAGCAAGCCTACCTGTACAAGTTCAGCATCTGCGTGCTTCTCATTTTCTGTGAATGCAGCTGTCTTTCATGACATAGAGATGACTCATTCTTCTTGGGTGCCGGCATCTACACTGATTGCTCCAAAATCTTATTTCTGAGAGATAATTTTCCGGACTCTGTGTTCTAACTTTACATTCCTACCTGCAGTAAATGTTGCTAAATCGGGCCTCCTGCTAAGGAGCAGACACTACAAGTAGCTAACAAGTTTTGCAGGTGGGTTGCAGGTCAGCCTTGGTATCATATTGCCCATGTTTCATCTCGCTGTTTGGCATATCTTTCTCTTCCATTTTTCCCTTGCATGTAAAATATTTAAGGGACTTTTTCTCTTCAAGCAGTTTGAGCACTGTAATATCATTTCTGTTCATGGACCAGTGAGCACTCCAGCTTGTCAGTATTCAAATTACTATCAAACTGTTTAGTACCTGTCTAATTAAAACAGAACTCACTTGCTGATCTCTTCATGCTAAAGCAAATTAAATCCTAATAGGAAAAGTGATATATCACTGCGATCAAAAGAAAATGAATAACTATAACATAACCACCTCTCTTCTACTTCTTCTTTTTTTTCCTTTTTCTAGAAGTGGGCGAGGAGATATATCACTGCGATCAAAAGAAAATGAATAACTATAACATAACCACCTCTCTTCTACTTCTTTTTTTCCTTTTTCTAGAAGTGGGGGAGGAGAATGGAAGGCAATTCTTGTTTTCTGTTAAAAACATACGTACCATCACAATCTTCTTACGATTCCCTGTTCTAGCAAAATCCCTGCATTTTACTGTAGAGGGATGGAAATTTCTGTAGCTGAAGGAAAGCGTAGTTACAGGGATGGAGCCACGGGAAGGGGAAAAGGAGGTGGCAAATAGAGGAAGAAAGCATACTGGGGAAAAGGAACATACTCCTGGAATGTTTAGAGCTGAATGGGGAGTTTTTGCAATTGCTTTGTCAGCTAAAGGAGGACCGATGCTCTGTGGAAATCCCCAGTCCTTTTGTTTGGTTCTGTTAAATTGTTCAAGTATCCTAAGGGAAGGGGCTGTCCTAGCCTGATACTCTAGGGTTATTGATAAAAATAGAATAGAGAATATCTCCTTGTTTTCAGTCTATTTGCATAGTTCTTCCTAGCGCAGAATGGTCTGTTCTTCTTCCGTCAACAAAGGGACCACTTGTCTTGGGGTTTTGACTTGTTCTATGAGGCCTTCGATTCTTTCCCCTTCTTTTTAGTCATGTGGGTTTTTTTTTTCTCCTCTCCCTTTCCCTGACCCTTCCTCTCACTGAGTTGTAGCACACTTGCCTCTGGCTAGGAATATTAATGAGCATTTCTTTTCAAGAGCTTATGCAGATTCCACTCTGTGAATCAGCTGGCAAGAGGTGCTGTCCAAGTAACTTACCCAGAGTAGTGCCCAGGGGCAGAGCGTATGAGTGCATGGCATGCCTCATTCCCTGGCCTGAGAATAAAAGGTCAAAGAGTCGGCTTTCAAATGTGGGGTGCCTTGTATGGCATGGATGGCTCAGACAGAGCTCTTTATACAACAAAGGTTATTTAAATAACTATAAATTAGGAATGGCTCCTAAAAATGTAAATTTGCATCAAGATGAGGAACTGAGTGGCTCAGGTGGTTCATTATTAACTGCATGAGCCTTTTTCTTTTGCGAGTTCAGATCTGTTCCAAGTCAGAAAAGACATAGAACATTAAAACTGTCCGAGTAAGGTTCACTAGCAGGCATGAAATTAATTTAGTTGGCTAAATGGGAGCGCATTTTCCGGTAGAAGGCTCTGGACCATATTGCACACTTCCATTGTAGATAGAAAAACTCAGTGTAAATTAAAAAGTCCTCAGCAGATCACAGAAATGGAACACTCCAGTCACCCTTGGGCCATTTGAGATGAGAAAATAGAGAAATGCATA
Organism: Eurypyga helias; assembly: GCF_000690775.1. Lineage (NCBI taxonomy): Eukaryota > Metazoa > Chordata > Aves > Eurypygiformes > Eurypygidae > Eurypyga > Eurypyga helias. Next base: position 83,599 of record NW_010242111.1, on the reverse strand, counting down.
CTGCTTTGTAATTGAATACTAATTGCTCACTGTTGTCTAATGATGTAAAGCCATGCTTACTGTCTTCCTCTGGGTCCTCCTGCAATCTTGGCCTTGGTGGTGGCAGTTCAGAGCATCAGTCTCCACGATAGAGACCTTCACTTAGGCAGTGGGTTCTGCCCACCACTCCCAGCCATGACATTGGGCTGGCTTTGTTCAGCTCCCAGTTGGCACTAGAAGTCTGAAAGAATGTACACATAATGACCATTCTGGGAAATATTTTTTAAAATTGGGCCAAATATGATTCTAGGTTACACAGCAGTTTAAATAGTCTCTGGTAATCCTTCTCATTGGGGTTCTTATCACTGGGAAGAGAGGTTAGTGTAACTTGACTGCAAAAAATAAGTAATAATTTTCTGTAAGACTCCAAGACAACCGTGTGATAAGTTGAACCATCATGATTTACTTTTACCTAAAAAATAGAGACAAGATCATTGTTAAAATCAGCATCCTACAAGGATTCTTCAAAAGTTCCAGTATTAAGTATTATGACAGAAAAGGACACTCTTTTTGTAACAGCTTAGTATTTTTGATCGATGGTCCCACTGAAAATGGAAAAATTAATATATATATATTTATACAGATAAGACTGGGGATGGGGGTGGTGGGCAATGAATGAACCCTGAACTGTAACTACTAGAGTTTGTTGCTTTCATTTGCCAGTCGTATCTTGGGCTGTATCAGGAGAAGTGTGGCCAGCAGGTCGAGGGAGGGGATTCTCCCCCTCTACTCTGCTCTTGTGAGACCCCACCTGGAGTGCTGCATCCAGCTGTGGAACCCTCAACATCAGAAGGATATGGACCAGTTGGAGTGAGTCCAGAGGAGGCCACGAAGATGCTCAGAGGGCTGGAGCACCTCTCCTATGATGAAAGGCTGAGAGAGTTGGGCTTGTTCAGCCTGGAGAAGAGACGGCTCCAGGGAGACCTTATAGCACCTTCCAGTGCCTGAAGGGGCTACAAGGAAGCTGGGGGGGACTTTTACAAGGGCCTGTAGTGACAGGACAAGGGGTAATGGATTTAAACTGAAGGTAGGGAGGTTTAGATTGGATATCAGGAAGAAGTTCTTCCTGGAGAGGGTGGTGAGGCACTGGGACAGGTTGCCCAGAGAAGCTGTGGATGCTCCATCCCTGGAAATGTTCAAGGCCAGGCTGGATGAGGCTTGGAGCAACCTGGTCTAGTGGAAGGTGTCCCTGCCCATGGCAGAGGGCTGGAACTACATGATCTTAAAGTCCCTTCCAACCCAAACAGTTCTGTGATTCTATGACTTACATCCTCCCATCTGCCCATGTGGGTGAATTCCTATACAAACTCTTTATTCTGTTCTTGGGCCTGAGATGTAAGGCTTATCCAAATTCTGTGAAGTTTTCAGGGAGCAGATAGATATATTCCTCCTTAGCACTATTTGAAGGAGACAAAGGATGATTTGAGGATGGGAGAACTTGGCAAGCTGTGGAAAATCAAGCTATAATTCCCTGTTCTGCCAGAGATTTCTGCACAACTTTGGTCAGGTTGCTTAATCTCTTTATGATGATGCATCTCCTGCAAAATTAAGGTAATAGCATAAATGAGCATGTTCTGAGAATATATATAAATGTTTGCCAGGAATTGTTTGACATTAGCAAGACATAGGCTTAAGTTTCAGGAGATTTATACTAATGTGTTGCCTCCCTATACTGAAACCAGCAAAAATCAGACCTCTGCTGCTCAATGAGTTAATTTTTTCAACTTGCAAACATGAATCCTAGCTTTAAAAACTGTAATATTTGGGAGGGAGAAAAGAAAACTCCATAAAACCCTTGTAGCCCTGCACTGGGAGCTATTGCTGTTCATTTGAGTGATCACTTCTTAGGCACATTCACACAAAATTACTTGACCTAAAGCTCATCGCTGTTTTACAGTCAGCAGATTTTCTTCAGTTCATGGCAGAAGTCCCCTTTTAACAGAAATGCCTCTCTGGTCCTTTCCACTATTTCTCCATCACTCTACAAGCTGACAGCGCGGGGGGTCCTCTGATGTTGGGAACCTTTGTTCTGGAGTTTCTTTGTCTAGCTGGGCTTTGTGGTTGTACTGGGACTTGGCTGCCTCCCCCACCTATTTACAGTAAAGGCTTCGTGGTTGGATGCTAGGGACTTATGGACATCCAACTTAGCTAGGGTGAGTATCTGAATGGATGACTTTTTTGGTTCTCCTCCCTGTAGAGTGGTCTTTTGCAAGTTTCTTAAGTTCTCTTCTGTCTCTGCATTTCTAAAATGGGGGAAAAGAATTTTCTTCAAAGTATACCACAGAGTTTTGGTAGGATTTTCAAGATGTTCTGCAATCCCCAAATTCTAGAAATTAAAACTATTATTACGTTCAATATTTGAATAAAATTCATTAACTAGCCTGGATAGACACTACTTTTAAAATATTAAATATTTCAAAATATTCAGTGGCAATCTCATGTGTGGAGGATAAGGGGTTTTTAAAATGCCTTTAGTGTTGGTTTAATGTTTTATTCTTCTGACTTCAGAAGGAGCAGAGTTAAGATAACATGAAGAATTATTACAGTAAGAAAAAGCATTCTTGGAGTATAGCTACAGTAGAAGGTACAGCAAAAAATGGAAGCAAAGTGACTGAAAAACATGATAGGAGTTCAGTGCAGAATGTAAACTTCAGGTGTCTACTGGGGAGGTGGAGATTAAACGTACTAGTAGCTATGGGAGAAATATCCTTGACATAACTCTTTCCAGAGCTGATTTGGTTCTTGTACTAGAAAACCTTAACCTTCCATCCTAATCTTCAAGACATAGTTCTCTGAGGAAAATGGTTTCTTTAGTCCTACTCCAGATTCTTTGGTCTATGATTCAGTTATTTTTCATGGAACACCAGGAACATCCCAACTGAAAGGCACTTTTCTAGGTGCTACAGATTTTAGCTGTCAGCATACATACCAGATTGGAATTAGTCTAAAAATATTTCTTAGCATGACGTAAATTTGCTGTAAATGATCATGACACTCAGGTCTCTGAAGTTATTGTTACTTTCTTTCATTTTGCTGAAAAGCAGTAACAGGGAAACTGATCACTGTGACGTCTGGTAACATTTAGGCATTGCATTGTATTTTGATTCACACCCTAGTGTCAATTAATGTCAATTGAATCATACTAGTTAGAGATGGAAAACACCTATTAGATAATGGCAGGGCATGACTGTTCCTCCAGTGAATTCTCAAGTGCTTTGTCTCATCCAGTTTTAAATTACTCAAGCAATTGAGGTGTCTCCGGGGAGGCTGTTCCACAGCCTAACGTACCTTGCCATTAAGAAATATTTCCTCCTATTCAGACTAAACTTTTCCTTTGCTTATTTTTATTGTATTGCTGCTAGTACAGTCCTTGCTGTTGCTAAACTATTCCCATTCCTCTCATATATTTACTCTTTTCAGCGTCCGGTCCATAAATAAACATTCCTATCCTTGTTCGTTATGTCCCCGTATTCCCACCTACATTTCTTTCCTTCCATGTCATCTCATAATACAGGCTCTCCTGTCATGGGACCCCCTTCTGATGTCAGGCATCCCAGACTGAAATGGCTATTGCAGAAGCAATATCTCACCAGTGCCCTGCATAGACAAACCATCGATGATGGTTTGTGGTGAGATGCCATTTTGACTGATGTTGGTATTTCTCACACTCTCGTCACTGTTGAATGTAGTCTCTGTTCCACTCACCGTTGGTCATATGCTTAAGGACCCTGATGCATTGTTGTTAGAAATATGTGAGGAAGAATAGGTGGTTTAGAGTTTTATCGAGGAAGTAGGGTGGGTGTCTCAGACTGTACAGCTGATGCCAGGAACATGGTAGACATCTCTGCAGCCCCTTCAACTGAAAAAACTCAAGCCATTTAAAACATAAAATGGTTGTGGAAGATTACAAATGTTCTTATGAAAGAACTAAGCATTTGATACTTGGTTAGAGTTGAAAAAATAATTTTGTAGAGATCTCTGCCGGTGTTTGCAAAGAGCCTGCAAAGTGGCTGTTTGCATGCTGAGCTTGAACCTGTTGTCTCGGTCTGGACACCTAGGAGTATTTTGAAGCTCGTTTGCGTGACACCATCGAAGATGAGGAGTGGGATTCAGTGCCACATTAACCCTAAACTGTCTACTTTCTGCAACAGACAGGGATAATAAGCCTGCTTCCGTGACCAAAAGGCAGCCTCCCTGTGACCCAGCGTGGCTGCGCTAGCATGGCAGCGTATCTGCACCAGGCACAGGTCTCTGTGCTGACCATCTGTTTCTTCAGAGCACCGTGTTATGCAGGAACCAGCCGTTTCACTCCCGACGGCTGTACTGAGCTCTCCTGCTCTGCCTCATCCCCAGCTGGTAACACACACCTCTAATTCTTTACTATTAATTGTTTAAAATGCAATTGATCTCCAGATTCAGGGCTGGAATCCTGAACCAGTCATCTCTGTGATTAAAAGAGACTGTGGTCAGCCCCTGAGGTGACAGCTAAAGCTGAACGGCAGGCTCGGGCTAATTTTTATTAATCTTCTCTTTTATGTTTTTCTTAATGAAGGAAAAATGTTTGTGAGTCCTATTTCCTAGTTCCTCAGATCCCAGGGAAGATTAGTACTTAAAAAAAAAAATCAGGATAAAAAGGTAGTAGAAATGGCTTTTTACTAGCTTTTCTTACGGTAAGAAGGAATGTTGTTCTGTCCTGCTTTCTCCATCTTTGTCCATTCTTCTGTCTTTCAGAGTGATCAAGATTCTTCTGGTCCTGTATAACAGGTTTTATATTGTCCTTAAAAATATTAGGACTGGGTACATGCCTGTATGTGTTGCGTGCTAGTCTTTTTGCCTTTTAAGTATGCAAAAATCCTCTGAAGTTAAGGGAGAAATGACTACATTAAGAAAAATAGATCTTTGTAGTGATTTTTTGTTTTCTCTAGCTTTTGCTCCTAACAAGAGCGGGCAGTTAGAACATTTTTAAGGAAGGTCCCCAATGCCCTCATGGCCATAAGGCCGGAGCGTTGGTGCAAAGCCTGACGATTGCACTGGTGATGGTGTTGCGTTGCTGTCACGGGGACTCCAAGGTCCCTCTGCAAACCCTCACCTCGAGGCGAGTGCACGGTGGGAGGCTGTGCCTCAACCCCTCAGTGGGAAATGGTGCCACAGGAGGGACGGGCTGGAGGAACTTGTGCCTTTTATGACCAGCTGGACAAGGGGATTCTGCTTGGAGACTGGGCATGGGAAAGAGCAGGAAAGGGTATGAAATGTTGTGTTTTACTTGCGTGTGGAATGAAGAGTATTTCTGCTTTTTGTCCTTTAACTAGACCTTAGAAATGGTCTGAAAAAGTCTATGTTTATAGCCAGAGGTGACCACTAGGGTTGAATGTTTACAGTTTACCTGGTGAAAAGACAGCAAATGATTCTTTATTAATTTAAATCTATCTGACAGTGGGTACCTTCCCACAGATCTTGGGACACTCTTATGACAAATATAGTACTTTGCTCATGGCTGTGGTTAATTTGGGAAGAGTTTCATGACTCTCAACGGTAGTAACTTAAGCTAAATGCAAAATTAATCAAGAACTGGAGGAGGCTCAAATAAAGTGAATGAACTTTGGATAAATAAACTAGAAATGGAGTTATGTCCCAAACCTAAAGCCATCTCTGGCCCCTATAGATTTGCTTATCACTGGTCACTATGTTTCAGAATTAAAGGGTCTTAAATTATGTTCATTGGCCTGGTTTTTGATTCAGGCAGGTATGAGAGTGTGCAGTGTTGTTAACTTCAATAATGTAGCGTAAATGGAGAAAGAATCCGCTCCGTTGCCTGCTCTCGGTTTGCATTTCACGTACTCTGTGTGTTGAGTGGAGGCTAAGTCTAAATTCCGCATCAAGGCCCTCTTGTTCCTGCGGCACCCTGGGGAGTCCTGTGATAAAATGGGAATTCTGTGGCAGCTACAAATAAAGTCAGGTTCAGTTCCTTTTTACTGAATTAAATATGTACATGAATAATACAAGTGGTACAGTAATCCTTGTAGTTTACATTATCAAATGCAATTTTTTAAAATGTGTTTCCCACATTTTCAACATGCCACAAACCTTTGTTATGATAATATATGTCTGTGCTGTAAAACTTTTCAGCAGAAAAAAACCCAAGGCTTTGTGGAGGATACACTTTAGATTCATTACATCCAGTTTGCAAGATAATTTGGACGTTGGACACCTGTCGCATGTCCTCTCACCCTCTTTCATTTGCTTTAGGCCAGAAGCCACTTGTCTAGGCCTGTGTGAATTGATAAAACCCAAATATTCCAGCTGCAACCTTCAATACTGCATCTTGAATCAACAGTTTGCTGATTGTTCCTGAAGCTGAAAATAGTTAAGGCTGGGATTTAACCAGCCGTGGTTCACTTCTAGGCCTCGCATTGTCTGTATTTTGCAATTTTTTCAGAGACCGTTGATGCAGTGCTCTGCAGTGTGACACCATACAGATCCCAGGTCGGGGTAGACCTTAATCCCGGGAGTAACCCATGCATAAACTCATCTTCTATAGAAAGTCTGTGTGGAAAAGAGAAGCAATGAGAACCCCAGCGACTTGTCCATGACCGTGCAGCAGCAGCATGGGCTATGGGGAGCGAGTGGTTTCAGGGGCTTCCAAAGCGCAGTAGGGTGACACATCCTTTCTTGGATGGTCCTCCCCAGCCGCCTCCTTTCTTTTTCAGAATAGGTGGCATCTTCACAATTACTTCATTAGGGATAAGTCAAGAGTGTGTTTTGCAACGTAAATTGCAGAATTAGTAGGAATATGTTTAAAAGTTACCAAAGCAGCTCTGTGTATTTCCTCATGGAACAGATACAATTTTGAGTCGTCCTTTAATATAAGCAGGTTTCAATGAAACACAAAAGAAGAATATGTCAGTCCCAGCAATACAGTCAGTGTTTTGCCTTGATCTTTTACAACATTAGACCATTCTGGCCCTAATTCTTATGCCACAGCAAATTACCCATTTAGGTTTCATTTTTCTACATTTTCTACTATTTTGAAAGCTACAGGTGTAGTCAGATCCCATTGTTCATCCTTTCTAATGTGGATAACAGTTTTAATGGCAGATGTGGTCCTCGTGTAAAGACATCTTTTTGTATTGCCGTTCAATTTAGAGAATGAATGCAGATGGAGAGCTCAACTTGGTACGCTCAAGCAGAAAGCAGGAAGGGAAGATTGTTTGGTGTATGCATCATGGGTGTTTGTATCTGGGTACATGTAGCACTTTCAGGATGCCGGGGTCCTGCCCTGGGGTTTCTGTGAGTCACTGCCTCTGTACGTATAGTTAGTTTAAACAGCAGAAAACTTTATTACCAGGGGCAAATTCATCCTTCATCTCAGTGGGTGGAACTTCCTATGATTTCAGTGGGAGTGCCCCTTGCCTACACACGGGTGCATTTTCTCCTTGGGGAGGAAGTTCTGGCACAGACCTTCATAAGTGGGTTTTTAATAGAGCCTTGTATAACGTTTTTACACTCATTTCCTAACATAAAAGATGATTCTAGGCAATGGTACTGGCAGGACTTGCTTACACAGATGCTATTGGTAGTTTATCTAAACAGTAACACCTAGGATGCCAGATGTTGTGATTCATCCCTAGTGCTTGCCAAACTGTAATTCATATTACATTAGGGGCTACTGGTTATTTATTTTTCAGCCCACTAGAAGTGTAATTGACTATTCCTCGACTTCTTTTTCCCTCCTCTCCCCCCACTCTTTCTTCTTCTCATCTACTTTTCTCCCACCTGCATTAATACTAATTTTGGCCTGAAGCATGGAGAAATCCTATTGGTCATCCAGGGATCAGGTACCCTAGGCCAGAGTATCCAAGTTTTACTTAATGGTTAGTGATGGCATCTAAATCATTTCCCATTTTCCTATTGAGAGGTGGGTGAGGGGAAAAGCTGAAAACCTTTGCCAAGAAGCTCTCTGTGATGGATACTAAAATAAGTCAGGTAGCAGATGTCCAATCCAAACTTTGGTGGGTAATTAGCTGATTCAATATCCAAAAGAAGCAGGTAATTGTTGTGATTTGTGAGTCCTCTGCCAGGGCAGATACTTTACAGCCTGCAGATATTTCTCTAATGAGGGAGGATATCGTGAGCTCTAAGCAGTAAAACACTGTTTTCTTAGTATTCAAAAAGAATGGCTGTTTTTTTTCTTTAGGGATGTTCTTGGCATAGACGGTTCTTGTTCTTTTCTTTGTTATTTCTTGGAAGTCTTCTGAATGCTATTGATGCAGTATGCAAATTCAATGCAGGAAATGTAATGTTATATAAGTGTAATTGGCCTTTTATTCAAAGGCGTTTTTATTCCTCCCTGTGTACTTTAGTCCTTTCTTAAAAGAAAAAAATGAGAGAGAAAAAAGGGCGAAGTTTAAACACAATCGTATATTTTTCCAAAAGAAGTCAGGAAGATGCTATAAAGATCAGACCATAAAAAGAAATTGAGGAATTAGAGAAACACTAGTAAAACCAAAAATATGGATATCACTGGAAATGCACAGAATGGGACTGTTTCAGGAAGAAAAAAAGTGTGCTTGGCTGTTGCCATTCTAGGAGAACTAGACACGGAAAGAAGAGAATGGAAAATAAGGGCGAAGCTCTAAAGCCATCTCTCCTCCCTTCTTTTCAGTGTCATTTCATAAGGAGTGGGGGGAGAGGGAGAAGTGAGGGGAAGGGGGCCAGGAATCCTAGCAACCAAAATACTACAGATGCAAACACCTCAGAAATGTGCAACTGCTAGCAAAAATCTTGGAGGGTACGTTCACTACTTCCATCCCTGTGCTAAATAGAGCAGTGTATGCTCACAACCGCATCACGGGACTCATTTCCTCCACTTCCTAAAGCGGAAAGTTATTGTTTTCGTGTTTGCAGTATTTTGATATACAAAGTGCCTTTGCAATGCTGGGGAATTAAAAACAAACAAAAAACCCTCCAAAAAATATAATGTCACAACCAAAACACAAAACCAAGGAGATATTGCTTGGATATAGTTAGTTTGAAGCCAGAGCTGGAGCAGAGTACTAGAGCGAAAGAGCATTCTGTACCATTCATTAGCTTTTGGATTCTTTTTTATACTATCTCAGGTTTTCCTTTTCCTTTCTAAACTCTATGTACTTTCTTCCACTTCCATTTTTTCTGTGGACCTCTCTTTACTGTTTTCTTTGAAAACAAAAGTCTTGACAGAAGTCACAGGAACTCCACTGAAGTCAATGCACTTTCTCTGGTGTAAGAGATCAAATTTCCTTTGCTCTTCATTGTTCTTGTTAGTCTTTTTTTTGCTGTCCGCCCCACACATGATGTTCCCTACTGCATTACTTCTTCCTTCTCTTTTTTTCATTCTTCTCTTCTTATTTTTTTTCTCCCAGCACGTTCCAGTTAGTATCTCTGAACATTACTGTAAGCATACTGGGAGGCAACTGTTGGTTCCTTCCATTTGATGACAGGAAGGACAACTAATGACAGAACTAAAAACTGGCCAAACAAGCCCACAAATGAAATTCCAACCACCATAAGCACCAGTGACAGTAAGGCTGCCAGTTATCCAAAGTGGTGGACTTGGAAGGAAAATGTTGAGCCATAGCTTGCCACTTCATTGCAACTTGACACATCAGGACCCTAAAATTTCTTTACCAGGGCCAGTATTTTAGTAATGGACCAATAACATATCATTGTCTGTAACCATGTAGAAGAAGCAGATGAGCTGTACCTAGTGAAAATGGACACTGTAGTTGTTGCTTGCTTTGAACAGGGCTCTAACTGTACTCGTATAAATGAAGCAACGACAGCAGATTTACATGCAAATCATTCCAGTTCAGCGTGAATGTTGATTTACTGAAGCTAATAAGGGTTCAGCAAATTGTAACAAAGAATAATGGAAGAAATTTCCCCTGGAATGACAAAACTGAAATCTGCTCAAAGCCTTTTAAGGTCTTGTAAGCAATGTTTGTCATATTGCAAAGCCCCTCACATAATCTTCCAATGTGAATCCCAAGATTTCTTCTAGAATCCAAACCCTGTTTCACTCATAACAGTACTTGTATATTCTCTAATTGCATAAAAGTACAAAAAACACAGCACTTTGGTTATTACACAAATTAATCCACAGATTTAATGGAAGTCACTTGTATAATGCCAAGTAAAAAAGGAGCTAAGTTATTAAGAGTATGGTGTCGTAGTATTAGCTTATCTTTGAAAGGATGAATGATCCAAAGAAATAAGGGTAGTCTTAGCTGAAATGGTCTACTGCCCTCCAGTCCATTGCAAACAAAAGTTTACCAAAAGCTAATTTTAGGAAAGTTGTATTTGAGAACAAAGTGATGGTATTGTTAGAAGCTGTCTGTTCTTGCTTTCCTGCCCCCTGTGCAGAAAGGTCTTCTATACGTCACCCAAGGGAAGTTAAAAATTGCTGCCTTTTGTCTAAACCAACAGTGAAAGGATAATATTACAGAAAAGAAACATTGTGGACAACATTAAAGTCTAACAGGACTCAGGAGAAGAGGGGAAGACTGAAAATAGGTGAAATCTGGATGTAGATTTAGACTCAACCATACTTTTGCCTTGTGACATGCTCATTGATAAAGATTTTATTTTCACTTTTTTTTTTTTTCTTCTATTCTGAGTGGCTGGGAAAGAGAAGTTGTAAATTGACTGTAGCACAAGTGACATCTTGAAGGCACTATGCCTCCCAAATTGGTTAGGTTGCTGGGAGCTGTGAAATACTTGTAACTTTTAATTCAATGGTGGATTCGGGAAAACAATTTGAGAAAACGAATGCAAAATTTTGGGTTTCTTTTTGATTTTCAGAATGCTGAAAAGGAGAAAAAAGTTCTGGGTAAATACAGGAGAATGTATACAGAATTAGGGCTTTAAAAAGAAGGAGAGAAACAGAATTATTCAGGTTTTTTTCTTAATGTTATTTTTCCCCAAAAGTGAGCCTTTCCATCACAAACCTTCTATGTGGAAAATAGTTTTCAAAATGTGATCAATAGAAAACACACCAGTTTTGTATCTGGGAGTTGAGAAGAAAAAGGGTGAAGTGGTGTTGCCGGTGAGTCGACAATAGCTCTATTGACAAACTTTGCTGGCACAGTCCAAGGCTGCAGGGGGAAGCTGGAGTACCCACCCCAGGAAGAGCTCCCTGCTCCTCTGACTCACCTGTGGAGGAAGAAATGTGATTTTCAAACAGCCTTCTTGGCTCACAGGTCACCACTCCCCTCAAAATATGTACCCAAAACCAACACAAAACTGTGCTAACATAATTTTCTAAGTTAAAAGTATGGATTTGTCCACACCAAGCATGAACCTTATTAAATGGCGTGTGTAGCCGTAATCAAGTCCTAGCATAGAATCACAGAATGGTTTGGGTTGGAAGGGACCTTAAAGATCATCTAGTTCCAACCCCCCTGCCATGGGCAGGGACACCTTCCACTAGACCAGGTTGCTCCAAGCCTCATCCAGCCTGGCCTTGAAGACAGCCAGGGATGGGGCATCCACAGCTTCTCTGGGCAACCTGTTCCAGTGCCTCACCACCCTCTCTGTGAAGAATTTCTTCCTGACATCTAATCTAAACCTCCCTGATTTCAATTTATACCCATTACCCCTTGTCCTATCACTAAACCATTTAGCATGGTTTCTAAAGCACTGACAATCTTCCTCATGTAGATCAAATCTTTGACACTGTAGTGTAGCTAATCGTTATTTCTACGTACATAATTACCATGTGCATGATGAGCATGATTACTGCTTGGATACACTGTTTACATTTTACAGGCTGAGCTCTGTAAATCCTACACATAGCACTATCTCATACATAGCCAAAGTCCAAATAAACTTTGGTTTCTCTGTTCCCGCAGACGGAAATTTGACAATAGAAGAAGCAATTGCTTAGAAACAGTATACACTTTCTAAAAGATGTGCTGACCTACGAAAGAATATATATATATATTTTAAAGTTTACACTGTTTTCACAATGCTTTTGATATTTTATGCAAGCTGTCATCTAATGGAAATAGTGACCTCAGGGACATGTGTTTATCTTGGTTTTATCCCACTTAAAATACATTTTGCCTTTAGCTTTTCCTTAGGCCAAAACCACATCAAATGGGCCAAAGATGGAATAAACATACACATACACTCCTGAGGTCATTATCACTTCATTGTAGTTTTGCAGAAGAAAAGGAAAACAAACTCTGTCTCTTCGCATTACTTCTGATACTCGGCATGCCCAAGTGATGGTGTATACATAATTTTATAAATGTTTTCTTTTTAGAGATGGGCTCAGCTTCTTTTTGCTCTGCCATATATTAATTGTAAACTCTTTCCTGTTAATACTTTAATCTTTAAAACATTGAAAAGCCGGAATTGCAGAAATTAGAGCTGTAGTTGCCAGAGTACCATATTAGTAACTGGCATTCTCCATAAGCAGAGATTGACAGATGGAAACGTTTTAAGAAGAAGAGTTAACGTTGAAAATCTACTCTTTTTATGAACAGCCCTGGAATATTTGATCAGTATACAGGTCATAGATGGGGTTTTGTTTGTGAAACAGTAGATGAACTCTGCACCCCGATGCTGCCAGGGGGTTACTGACCAGTACAATATATACAGCCCCATGTCATTCATTCTGCTCTCCAAAAAATGGTAGTGGCAATTACTGTGTGGAAAAGCTTTTTTTATTCCTTTTTTGTTGAGCCCTATTTTTAACATGCATAATCATATAACTAACTTCTGTCATGTTCTGATGTAGTGGCTGTGGACTACAAGTGATAAGAAAATTTTACTCCTCTTTACAGAAGCTTTGGTTTGTTTCCTAACAGTTAGGAAGGGGGAGAAAAGAAGATTTCTTTCTGAAGCAGGCAACTTGAAACCAAACCCCCAAATATTTGTTGTGTTGAAATCATTGGCAATTTAAAAAAAAAAAGTATTTAATACAGCATGGGCTCCATCCTAAACCCAAATGGGACTTGGACTCAGTGCTGTAAACCCGAAGTCTGCAGAGGAAAGTTTCAGACCTTGTCTCTGCCCAGCCATCCACACAAGCTGAACGACGGTGGGCTTCAATGGAAGTGAATTTCACAAGCGCTGGGCTTAAGCACACGCTTTAGGTTAATCGTATGTCTAAGCGATTTCCTGTTTTGGAGGTTTAAAGGTGGAAATAACATGGTTTGAGTTCTGGGCAAAGAAGGGGATCCTGGCAGCCGTGCTTTGTATGGAAAGGGTGTGTTGTGTCCACCTGTACGTTAGAGGGAACTGTCGGAGCTCATGGCTGAGGCAAACTAAGTGCTGAAGAGGAAAGTCAGTTACTGATTCGTATGCAGTTCTGCCAAGGGCCCGGAAGGTGCAGGGAGGAGGGGAGGTTTCTCCAGGAAGACCCCAGGAGCAGGACAAGAATGCTCTGACCCAGTCAGTGCAAGGCTACACCTACTGTACTTCCAGTGGCTTTGATGAAATACAGACCAGTACAAATACGCCAGTTGGTTTCTCTTGCTGGTAACTGCTTAATAAAAGAGAAAGCTGCATGCAAAGGGGCAAGAATTTTCTAAGAGAGATGCCCAAGCAGCTGTCTGTCCTCGTCCACACATGCAGAAGTAGCTGTTCTTTCTCACTGACTCATGAGGCGATGGCAGAGTTCAGGCAGTATGGAGCTGAATCCCTCTTTTTGGATGTTTTAGACTAGCAAGTTGTCTCCTGCACTGCCTTAGACTCGGGTCTGCTGCCTGTCAGTTCCTCCACTGATGGAATTGTGACCATAAAAATAATACCTTGAGAGCACCCCTCCCCCAAGTGCCAGTCCTAGTTTAATGTGAAAACTTCATCATAGAGATGCTGGCATGAAGCAACATGTGATCTGTGGAGGACAGACAGCAAAGACTGCCTGCAGTACAGAGCTTACCTGGAGGGGAAAGACTTACCTCCAAGCAGACTTTTCCCTTCCAAACACCAGGCAATATATACTTCCGTAGTGAGTTTATATGGCAAGGTTTTGGTAACGCTACCAAAACCTTGCCACACAAACCCAAAACAATTTTTTAATTAAAAAATAAATCCATGGTGTTGATATCACAATTTTATTCGTGGAGGATTTTCCCATTTGTTTTGAAAACAAGTAATATGTGACAAATTACACCATTCAGGTTTGAAAAGCCTCACACCCTGGCATGCAGCTGAGCACACCTTACGGTCAGGCTAACACTCAGTCCTGCTCCCTCCCGCTCACAGGGATGACAGGTGTGGAAAGGGAAGAAACAAACAGGTCTGCGAGTGGAAACAAAAGTACATGGGCAGAAACCTGCTACCTTTTCGTGCTCTAAAAGTCACAGAATTGCAGAATCATGGGCCTGGCTATCCCACTCACTGCCCATACTGGGCAGCCTCTCCCCTTGCCCACACCCCCTGCTCCCCACCATACCATATTCCCTGAGCCCCAGCTCCCCACTGGCAAACCCCAGGCTGGTCTCCATCCCTTTGCTTTCCACCCCTCGCTTGACCACGTGTCTTGATATCCCCATCCTTCCCCACCTCCCCTCTTCAAGGCTCCCTGCACCAGCTTTACAATGGAAAAGAAGAGGGGGGTGGCCAGACAGGTGAAGGGGGGGCTCATCCTCCTGGAGGGGAGGAGGAGGGAGAGACTATGGGGTGCAGATGCAGCCGGGGAGGGGAATTGGGGACTCAGCCTGCAGAGCTGCTTGGAGCTGTGGGAGGGTTTGAAAATGTCTTTACACGTTGGACTCATTTTCATTTCCAAAATTCAGTGTTTCTGGCAGCACTTATTTTTAGTTTGAAGTTCTATTTAACAGTTTTTGAGATTGGGCAGTGTAGTAATTTAGCAGCCCTTATGTGAAGGAGAGAAGGCTGCAGCTTCTGCGCCACTTTTAATATTTGTTTACCATTTCAATTTTGTAGCATGCCGGCATTTAAATGTTCTGTTTGCTGTCATTTTGACACCTTCCCTTTATTTGCTTATTTTTATCTGTGAAAGTGTAATACTCAGTGGTTCCTATTTAGAATATGGGTATTGAGTTGAATATTCTTTGAGAGTAAGGTTGAACATACCTGAAACATGGGTGAAAAAACTGGGCTGGAGAGAACTGGAGTGTGCCCTTTAGAGAGGTGATTACTCGGGATTTTCTTACTTCCAGCTAAAACATACTTCAAGAACAACTTTCCTCTAGCACTTTGTTATAAGTTCCTCTGATCTAAAGGAGAAAGGCAAGTAAAAATTATTGTTATCCTGTGATAATTAAAGGCTCTCCATAAACACGAATGTGTAGATAATCTTTTTCAGATGCCAGGATAGTTTTGTGTCTGATTGTTTCAGATTGGAAAATGAGTGAAAGTTTGGTACGTTGTATTTGTCTCACACACCTGATGTGGTTCCTCCAAGCGTTTTCTCCTAAAATACTTCATTTTGAGAACTCCTTTTCCTTGTCTCAACCCTGATACATTATTCACGCAGAGCCACATAATACTTTGACAACGAAACATGAAGCTACATATCAATACAGTCCTGAATCTCAACCCAAATGGTTGGAAGTATTTACAAGCTATAGAGCCTGGTATGGTTTTTGTTTTGGTTAAACAATTCCAAGTGAGACCAGGTAACTTTCAGAAGTGGAAAATTAGTTTTCTCCATGATTTTTTTAAAAATCAAAATTCAAAGTAAAATTCAGAAGTGTGAAGCTCACTAAAAAACTTATGCTGATGAAAATATTTACACAGTTCCCTTGAATGATCTGAAAGCAGAATTATGCAGAACTGTGTTTGTGAAAAGCTGACGGTATGATCTTTAAAGGCTACTAGACATATTCCCCTACAGGTGGTGAAAAACCTAGAAGACCTTCTTTTTCATTATTTGTTTCATTTTTTTCTCTTGACATATGTTTTTCTGTAGAAAACATTATTATGTTATAACTTTTCTTTGATTTTAGTGCTGTATGCTGGCTCACCTATGGCCATCTCTGCCTTCTCTCAAAGAGCAAATCCTCCTCATGTTCAAGCACTGTTACAACCTACACCTACCACATATGAGCAAATGAGTGTAAGAAAGAACAGTAGCACGGTCTGGCAGGATTGTGGCACCTGATATAGGTTAGATCAGCGAGCATCACTTGTCTTGTACATGTTATTTAGCCATAGCTGCAAAACCATTACGTACAAAACCTTGTCTCTGATTTTTCGTAGGAAGTCGGTCAGACTGACAGTCAGTTTTCGGTCTGTGGCCTGTAACTAAAAATATAATTTCCTCTTTTTCCCCGAGAATTTCTCTCCTGGTGCACAGAAAGGAATGATCCTCTGTGAAAGGAAGAGGGTTGTTACTTTAACTTTTATGATTTTATGAAAATGAATTTTTTATTGCTGTATGGTTTTCCACAAGGCAGCCCACATCTTTAACACCGGGATCAGCTGGCACCTTTAATTTTCTTTAGGGACATTGTCGTCAAAGATTCACTTGGGAATTTAGCTGCGTGGCCAGTGTAGTCAATAAGATCTGTAAAGTCAGATCAGCTTGCTGCTTTGAAAATTTGCCCTGTTGTGTTTTAAACTATGCTGTCTCATTACACAGAAATGAAGAGGATTTTTCTGATACCTTATTGAAATAGCAGATGTGGGGTTTTGTGTATTTTTGTTTTTACTACATCTTCTTTTGATTAGCTGCCTATTTCTTGTTAAGCAATAATAGGAAAACATTTCTTCAGGGTTGGTTTTTTTTTTTCCAGCTCCAGTCTTCTCTGTGAAAGTACAAGAGGGAGAATTTTAAAGATCTGTCCTGTGAAACTGTTATCTCTTTGATTAACATACAAAATTCTGCTGCTTGTTTTATCAAATTAATGTAACTTTGAAGAAAGCAAAAAGGCAATACTGATTTGTAATAATAGATTTTAATTAGGATGAATGTTTGAGTCTCAGGATTCTGTCCCATGTGCGTTTTCAGATCTCTCATCCTCCCAGTGTCAGAACTCTAATTACCACCCTTACAGATCAACTTGTATTTTGAAGATATCACAAAATACATCATGAAAGATTCTTCCTTTTAATTGCATCCTTATACCCCCTGCTACATAGTTTCTATTGGCATCAATATTCCTCCACTGCTGTTTCTGTGTTTTTACTTCCTTTGTTATAGGTGTGCCTGTTGGGTTACATTTGGAAGAGAATCTGTGTTTAAGCTTCCCTCTGTTCTCCCCATTTTCTAGCAGAATTTAAATTGCTGGATTCCCTGTGCGATGCCTGGCATGTATGAGGCATTAGATCAGTATAATCCAGCCTCGGCAGCAACAGGGGCCATCTCGGGCTATGGGACTTACTGCAGGTTACTGTTGAGCTCCCTGCCTCCCATAGCAGCAGCCTGCACAGATAACCCTCACCCTGGCAGCAAGTGCCAGAATCCTTGTCCCTTGGTTGCCATGGTCAGTGCATCAGGAAGGGCGGTAGGAGTGGAGGGCTGGTGATCCTCAGTGAGGGAGCTGGGATGAACCAATAACTCTTCATGGATCCAAGGGATTCTGCCCCATGTCAGATGGACTGGGGCCTGACAGGGGGTTTTCCCTCTGTTGTGCAGGCATAGCTTTTGGAAGGACAAAACATGGATCTCAGTTGCTTGAGGAATTAGTAGATGTTTTGCATCCTGAATGAATGGTCTGGGTGATTGCCTGTTGGTGTCCCTTGCTCCCTCTTCTTCCTTTCCTCTTCAGTGGCAGGCTCAGCACCATGGTGTGCTCTGGGACCTTTCACCACCAAGCACAGAAGCTTACTATTAACAGCTTTTGGTTGAGCAGTGACTGAGGAGGAGTCTGGGTCAGCAGGGAGTTGGAATTAAACTAATGCCTTTACATGTCAAAGCAGAAATGTCCCAGAAATCCTGCTCGAGTCTGAATATATGGTATGAGCCCCACTCTGCTACCTTACTCTCACCCTGCTACCTTACTCTCACCCTGCTCTGCTGTTTTCACAACAGCATCCACCATCACAGCTAGACTGCCCCTGTCAGAGCAGGCTATCCCTGAACAGGCAGAGTTGGAGCATGGAGCTCTCCACTTTGGCTTGTGTGGGGCTATTCACTGTTGGTCCACCACGTAGGGTGAGTGGGCTTCAGAGCTACGTAGGCAAGTCTTAATTTCTTGAGAGATTTTTACCTTGTCCATCTACTGACACTACAGTGCCTACGTTCAGTTTTTCATATTCCTCATGCATCTCGGACCCACTGATAATGAGGCTCATTAAAGGGAGAGACTTGTTATTTAACAGTTTTCACCTGAGGTCCAAAAGCCGAGATGATAAGGGATGATACCTGTGAGATGTTCACACTGCCGACTGTCATTAATTTCAGACTCAGGTGAGACAAGCTGAGAGAGTGTCCCATACTTCGCAAGAGTTTCAGTAGACCCAGAAGCATAAGCCTACACTAAGCCACATTTATTTTCAGCAGCACAGGATAGAAAATTAACGAGGCCAGATGAACTCCTAATTTCCTTTCAAAGGCAAATGAGGGTGTCTGAAAGAAATGATAGTATTGGCTTAATTGGATCCTTGTCTGCAGTGTTATGATCAGCAAAACTTGATGGTAACAAGGAATACACTGCCTACACTACAGTGCAGGATCCTGAACTCCTTAGTGGGCTGTACGACAGGGAGGTGGCCACGTTCACTAACACCCATTTGCCAAGGGCTAGAGTGACTACGTGTTCGGTATCCCTGAATTTGTTCCCTGGTTAGAACCCATAAAATATGGCTGAATGTCAGAAAATACTTGACATCCATTTTGTGAAAGTCAGTCGTCTTTTAGAAGCCTTAAATTGGGCCTGACAAAAGCTAAAATATATTAAGATATTAGCCACTAGAAAAACTGGAGTGCAAATTTATTTTTTTTGCTTTAATTTCAACAGTCACGTAGAGCAAAGATATAAATATCTGAAAAATCTTGTACCATATTATTGATCCATTTAAAATAGGAAGTGTACATTTAAGAGAAATAAACCAAGTTTTTGAAATGTAGAATTTCCTGATAAATATTTAGCTATTATATGTATTTATAAATGCCTTAAGGAATATAATTATAGTGGTTAACCTTCCAGCATGTTTTGTTGGACGTTATTTTGCCTTTTAAAGCTGATGTCAGTGAAATATTCATGCTGCAACTTCAATATCTAAAAATTTGGAAGGATTTTAATAGCAAACTTCTTTATGAAAAAACTTTTTTTGTTCTGGAAAGGCTGTTACAGAATAATTGTGTCAGAGTTGTCTGTATTTTTGTACAAAAAAGAGCTGCAGGCTCTTTCTTGGATAACCAAAAAGCAGGGAGGTTTAGATTGGATATCAGGAAGAAATTCTTCACGGAGAGGGTGGGGAGGCACTGGGACAGGTTGCCCAGAGAAGCTGTGGATGCCCCATCCCTGGAAGTGTTCAAGGCCAGGCTGGATGAGGCTTGGAGCAACCTGGTCTAGTGGAAGGTGTCCCTGCCCATGGCAGGGGGGGTGGAACTGGATGGGCTTTAAGGTCCCTTCCAACCCAAACCATTCTATGATACTATGAAAATCATGTTGTGGGAGATCCTTTTTTAAATGCAGGCAAAGTAAAATACTATACTTTTCTTAGGTTATTTCTAACAGTCCATTAAGAGTGCTTAAGAAGTGGTCAATAAAGTTTCAGTTTACTTATTACAAACTGAAATGTGGCAAATCTTTCATTTGCTTTGGTTTTCTGACAATTTACATTTTCTTTGCCTTTAACATTATCATAGAACTGCCATGATAGTTAGATGTCTTTTGATTGCTACTGAGTTTTCCTTTCGATGTACATCAATACAGTCGTCAGAATATCTTTTTCTTAATGTGAATTTTTGGTTTTATAGCTGCAGCATTTTGGGGATCCTTTGTGGAACCTTGGTTAACAGGGAATCAGGGCTGCACAGTTTTGGTCTCATGGCGATGACAGTGATCTCAGCCATCCTACCTAGCCTGCTAGAAGATAACAACACATTAACTTTTTAAATGCTGGCAATGCTTAAGGGCTTGCTGTTTCCAGTACTTTCTCATAGTCTGCTAGAAAGATAGAAGAGTAGTTCTGAGTAAATTAGGAACACTGAAAGGTCAGAGTGCGCCAGGTAAAGTGTGATTTTTCACAGAAAGGAAGGAGGACTTAAAAACCTTATTCTAGAGGAAAAGATTGTAAGAAAGACAGGAAATGGCAGAAGATTTGAATCTTGAGATAAGGTTGTAAGAGGAGATTAAAAATATGGATCAAATGTCACAGGTAAAGAACAACAATGAGTGTCTAATCTACATTTTGGAATTGGCACAGTATAATCAATTTTATATTGTTTGGCAGGAGAAGTTCATATTAACTTGCTCAGCTTTTTCATCTGAACTGGCAACTAGAAAGTGGCAGTGACCACATTACTTTTATTTACAGATATATAATTTCTTCCTCTGTACATGAACTGCGTTATGACAAAAGTCTGAAGTTATGTATGTGTAAACTTCTTGACATATATTCCTGGTCTGTAAGAATACCTAGGGATGATCTTACAGAGGATCTATGACAATATTCACCATCTTGGACTTTTGCCTGTGCATGTAATTATTAATTCTTATGAGACTGTGATTCAGATTTCCACATATCATTTGTAAGTAGATGTATTTCAAATCTATGGACCAATTCCACTAGCTTACCAGAAGTCTGCATTTGGGACAGAGGGGAATTATTCCATAGACTTCAGTGGAATTTGCATAATTTTTGGAGTGCTATAGAAATGAGGGTATGGAAATATATATAAAAAGATAAACACATAAAAACATACACATGTACATACCTATATATGTTTTTTAGATGTCGTGATGACTTGCTAGCTGGAGGATATTATATAGATTCCCTTATGTGACTTCTCCAAAGAAACATTTTATTATATGTAGGATTGTTCAAGTGAACTGAGAATGTAGAATTACTCAATATAAATGGAAAAATTGGCAGATTCCAGTGGCAATGATCTGTGTGCACCTCCAACCAGTGTGGAAGAAATACACTTTAATTTCTTGGCTTTAGAGGGAATCAAAAGGTCTAGCTAGCGTAGAAGCTTGCGTTCAGGAAATATTAATTAAAATTCCCTGGGTGAAAATTACAAGATGGACATCGAAAATGTTTACAGCACCTTGTTGTCCAAACCGAACTTCATTCAGTTGTCTCTGTTTTCAAGGGAAAGGATTTACTTCACAACAGATTTGACTAGTGCTTCAGTAATATGAACTGCTCAAATTTCACACTGCATGCTGCCATGCCAGTCTTATTTTATAAATACCACTGAAGAAACAACTCACCCGCATGCCAAGTATATGAACAACAACAAGCACTTTAAACGTGCCCAACATAGTTTCTTCCTCTAGGAACAAACCTCTGATGCAGAAAGGAGACAAAATGGAGAAAGGGAACAATTTAACATCTCTTAGGAAGGAGAAATACCCCTAGCAGACTTAGGTGGATGCTGAAGAAATAGAGGACTTGCAGAAAAGGACAGTATAGTCTTCTCACAAAGCTTTACAACCTTTTTCTGCCAAGGTTGCTCTTCTAGGCCTGCATATTGTGGCAAAATAAGCCATTGGAAGTGCTTTCGTTGAATGAGCAAGTGACTTGATAAGCACTCATAGAGTTTGTCCTTGTATTGTGTTTTTTTTTTTCTGACTGCGTTGTTGGACTAAGTCCTAGAAGAACTTTCAAATGAAGCATACAAATTTCTACACTTTTCAACAAGCGTTTCTTGGGCAAATATAGGGTTTTTTTTAATGGATGTAAGTGTGAAGTCAGAGTCTTGAGCCTTTTGGGATATTTCTAAAATCTTCAGTGCATCTCCAGAAGGTTGATGTGCATGTCAAATTCCTGAAGTATTTCAGAAAGAAATGCACTGGACTTTATTCTATTCAGTTTTTCATTTTTGCACTAACAAAAAGTAAATGCAATATTTTTTCTTGTTTATTAATCCTACTTCTCAAAAGTATCTTTCAGTCTTCTGCAAAATGTCGTTGTCCTTTCACATTTTTCATTGACTGAAAAAAGAACTTGTTACATTTAATTTAAGGAGTCAAAACCCAAGCATTGAGGTCAACAGAATTACGGAAAAGATGCACTTTCCCCTAATATGTTAGTAGTTTTTACTTTTATCCGATTTGACCATATTGATAGCACCCATTTATGGATGTACTTGTTAAGTAAGAGGATATCCATAAATTTAGAGTCTTTATAAGAAGCAGAAAAAGCTGTATTTCAGAGTAAAGCATTTTTAAACTCTGTAGCTTCAGAATTTGAAATGTACCATCAAATGTTTTTTCAGTTCATTGATTTCAAAGTTTTCTTACTGGTAGCAAAACTTTCTATTTCTTGGTGTTGCTTTGTTGTGTTGTGACTTTCAGAGGAAGTTTGGAAGGGAGATGTTCCACAAAATCAGAGGTGGAGTGGAGAGCTCCTGATATTAAATGAAGTAAAGTGCCTCAGTTTGGCTCCCGTTTTCATACAGTATAAGATATTACACAGTTGGTACTGGCACCTATCCAAACTGGCTATTGCTTGAGTCCCCCTGGCACACACTGGTGGGTGTCTCCAGAATAGTAGTCTTTCTGCCTATTTTTCTTTTACATTCTCTGCCTTTCTCCCCTGCTCAACTGTGTTTTTCGCAGAGCATGTCCAACATAATTAATAATATTGTTTGTGTCATGCCTAAACTTTTACTTTGATGAGGCATTTCATCTTTTGGAGGGTCTAATGTCTATCCAGTGACTTTACTTGGCAAATCTCCCTGCCAAGAAGACTGTGTGTCACTGTATGTCACCCACAGAACCTCTTACTTTTTTCAGAAAAGGTCTGAAGAACATCTCTAAAACTCAGCTTTGTGAGGAGGTGTGATATGCCAAAAGAGTGCCGTGAAATTCCAACAAAGCTGGAGTTCAATTTTATGAACAGTATTTTTTGACTCCCAGGCTTTTAAGGAACTTATTTCTAGACTTTTTTATAGTCTCTGACTATATCTCTTGCTTCCTAGGCTAATTAATAAAGACAATTTGGAGCTTTGTAAGTTAGTTTTTATTTGACTAGAAAAACCCAGTGACACCGAGTCAACGTATTTTCTCAGTATAATTGCCATATATTTAAAATGTAGGGAAGAGTCTGATCCTCTGAACAGAAGCAGCACATTCAGCTCACAGATGGTTTTCTTCTTGCCAAAGCCTCGGGCTAGGCATCTTTCCTTTATCCTACCAGACCTATGCTGCCTATCTTGCCTTGCTTTCTCTCCAGAATCCATGCAGGCCATGTGAAAAAAGAGTGTATTGGGTGATTGTTCACATAGCAGTGTTTGATGCTTGGGAAACACAATTAGATTTGAATTCCCTCCAGTCCATGTGCTCATACCCAGCATCAAGAGTTTACCTGTTTATTGATTTACCTCCTCATTCAGATAGGCCTACAATTCCCTCTGCTGCCAAGAAGACCTCAAAGTGCAAAAAATGTTTTATTTGAATATTCATCCCTTTAAGAAAGAAATGGGACTGTTGGCATATTCAAGAACACTTGATGTGTTGCCAGTATTTTTGCCTATATGACTTTTTGACCTGCAAACCAACACAGCATTAGTTGTTTTGAAATAAAAACATCTCCATTCCAGAAAGCTCTTGGCATTGTATCTTGATTTTATTTATGGTTTTATACTAACTTGGACTGTTTTACTCTTGTAACTTGGGAATTAATTTATCTGTTTCATTGTAAAATGTCTGATACTACATAAGTGACAGATAAATATTATTATTATTAGAGATCTTTGTGTATTTCTGAGTGCAAACTTGAACTTGTATTTGACAAGGAACGTTTTGTTCTACTCTTTTATGCTATTTGTTGGTATTTTCCATTTATAGAATTTTGTAAGACCAGTTGAACTAGTTATAATGCCAGTATTAGTGAGTTATAAGAATACTGGCAGATTCAGATAACATAGGGTGAGAGAGATTAGGTAAAATAAATCTTCATCCAAAACTTGAATTAGGCTTCGCCTGAAGTTCAGAAATGTGCATGAGAACCCTGGTTTTATTAGTGCAATCTTCAGTATTGCTGGGTAATGGTTGAAGGGGGAGAGAACCTTGGTTAGAGACATTTAGACTGTCTGAACTTAACATGCCCATGAATATAATCTTTGAATTTTTGCATTATGAGTTATGTTTGGCTTTTTATAGCTTCCCTGTGTCATGCCCCCATTCTCCACCCTTCCCTTGCACAAGAAAAAAAAAAAGACACCCCCCCCCGGCATCTCCCCATCTATCTCTTTGGACTCTACCTAATCACCTCATTCACTAGTAGATGCTTGGTTTGGGGGAGGGGGGGGGCACCTCATACACCTCCAAGGGGCGGCTCTCAAGTGCTCCCCAGAAATCTGGCATGAAGACAAGTCAGAGCAGAAATTGGTAGAAATCTCATGAAGTTTTCCAATTGATTTTTGTCAGACTGAACTTCAATTGCACCAGCAGTGAACTCTTCCAAAGTTGCTGAAGCTTGGATGTCACCACTTGTTACCCTGTGGTGTCACGGTGCCCCATAACTGACGTGTCACCTTTGCCGGGGATACACAGGTGAATTGCAATGTGGAGTCTCATTGGAAGGTAGAAATTGCCTTTTCTTTTTCCTGGAAACCACATGAATGAAGCCCAAATCTAGCCTGGTTTTCACTTTTGTTAACTTGGAAAAGTTTTCAGGGTTGAATTTTCTAAAAATAGTGACACCTAATATTACCTGGAACTAATTCATGCTGTTCTTTTTACTGGTAACCAGGGGAGAGATAGAGGGAAGTTATTGCTCCTCTGTTACACAATAATTCAGTGCAACTAAAAAATCTGTTATTTAGGAGATAATTTTAGTTTGCCGTTGAGGTTACAAGGCAATAAATGGCTCCTTGCTGTATCTTCAGAGTTTATCCAGCACATTTATGAGGCTATTTATTGCCCAGTGTACTTAGAACCAGGTTAAATTATCACCACGGCATCAAATCTACATTTAAAAAAAAAACTACTTTTTTCATTCAACCCTTTATTTTATTTTATTTTTTTTATTTCTCTTTCCTTGCCAGTTATAGTGAAGAGCTTACTTCCTCTGTTGTGCTTTTTCAAATAGAATTAGAACAAATCATATTAAAAGAGCAAAACATTTTGCATATTAATTGCTACTGGGTTTTATTAGTTCCTTGATTTTAATTGGTTAGAAATTTGTAAATTTTTTTTCCTTGTGGGGAAAAATGTGCTCTTGCTACAATCAATTTTGTTAAAAGGATAATAAATTACTCTAGTATATAAAGTGAAGTGGTTCACTTACTAAAATACTCTGTTTTGGATCATAACCAACTTATAAAATCCTATTTATACGAAAATTGTCCGAACTTAAGATTCCCTTACGATAGTGGAAAATATTATTCTAACAGTCCACATACCTTTGCTTTCTCTCAAGTTAGATAAACACCGGCACAGTGTAGGCAGGGCTGGAATACTTTTTGAATTGCACTGGTAGAAAAACTTTCCTCTATAGTTCAAAAGATATTTTCTATGCTTTTTATACTCTGTGGTATTGCCTGACTGAATTTGTATGAGTGTACTTGTGCTTCTGCTTGTATACCACTTGCACAGACCGTAGTTTTATGATTGCGGCTTACTCAGTATCCCATAGATTTACTCCTTATTTTACATGTTTCTATAAAGGCTGCCCGAAATGTGCATATCTAACATGTCCAACTGATACCAACATATAACCAGTTTTGACAGGTGTCATGGACAGCAGTCAGGGAGCAAATTATCAACTCTGTCGCAGCCACAGAGCTGAGTATGTGGTTTCTGCCATCCTCTGGGGCTAGAAGGGAAAACAGGCAGCCAGGAATCCTGTGTTCTGACCATCACTTAATTGTAAAGCTGAGATCAGGACACCAGGAAAGCTGCACTTGATGACTGCGGGAGTGCTAGCATCCATGGGGGCAGAAGCAGAGGGAGTTAGAAAGCACTATGTGTTGAACAAGTCTTGCAGCTTACTCACGATAAATCCTGCTGTAGGGTCCTGGACTTTGCGTCCAGACTCATTATCTCCTGGACTGGAATATCAGTGTCACTACTGACGGCGTGCAGCACACCTGCCAAATCATGCCCTCACTGAGGAGCCTCTCTCCAGGGATTTTTGTTAACATCTGCATGTGGTGTATCCAGCACTCTTAATTTCTTCCCCAAATCCTCTGAGGTTTCTCATGAAGTCAGCGTGATGCGCATTAGAGCAGTGTCATGGCAGTACCACAGCGCTTCCTGAGTGTGAAGCCAGAGCTATCAGGTGTGATAGGATCACAACAGTCTTGGTGCTGGTTTCACACTGCTTTACCTCTGGCCATTCACGACCTTCTGTTCACATTCCCACTTACCTCCACTTTCACTGCCTCTACTCTTCTGTACCCTAACCAGCATCCCTCTTTCTTTTCAGCAACCTGTTTAGAGCTAAGAAGGGCTTTTGAGGGCTCCCTGGGCCCCAGAAATCTGCCTCCTCTGAGATGGCAGGACCTGCACACCAGGGAAATAAGAATCCCAGCAGACACCATGGGAAGAAACCCTAGAAAAGGCTAGTCCCCCCTGCAAGTTCTCATAATTTTCTGTGTAAGGGTCTCTCAAAATAACGGTCCTGATGTCTTGTCATCTTCCTTGCTTACCTCTAATGTTTCCTGAAGTGTTGGTATTTTGAAAAATTCATCTGGGATCAGCCATCACTAGGTCCTAACCCTTTGTTTAGGAGTATCCCAGACCATGATGCCTTTCTGTGATGGCAAAAATATTATACTGGCTTTTATGATTTTTTGTTTCCCCATTAATACCTTCACTTTTACTTGGAAATGGAAAAAAAAAAAAAGTCCTCCTCTTTCTCCTCCTCCTAAATCAGCTCACATCTGTAAGTGATTGCAGCAGAGCTGCAGCTGAAGCCCAGCCACATTAGCAAACTCCAGCCTGTTTCAAAGCAGGTCTTAGCTGAGCTGGATGCCGCTGCTCTTGACTTTCGCAAGGTACACGTGACATCCAGTAAGTACCGGAAAGTAATTTGTAAAAATAGGTCCTTTTTTAAACTCCGGTATGTAAAATAACAAACTATTTACATTTACACATCGGGTGGAAACAAGAATCAGACACAGGCTTTCAGCTACTTTTGTGCAAAATGTAGAAGCCCTTGGCCGGAGGGATCTGATGGTGAGGTACATCAGTAACACCTTCCCAATTTCCAGATGCTGTCTACCTTGTCACTCATGGCTACAGTAGTTTTCTGGTGTTCCTATTTCTTTAGGTAAGACCATAGTGACTTTAGTAAATCTGTCTTCGTAGTTTGCAGACTATGACAAGTGCGACGTTAAACAGATGTGATTTAATTTTGAGCATCATCGATACGCCACTGGGAAATGTTCCTAATGTGAATATATGTTGTCAAATACCCTAACTGTTAAAGTGACCACAGATGTAGCTAATGTGAACTCTCTGCGTGGGAAGGCATTTGTGTGCATACATAAAAGGGAATAAACTGAAATCACAGCAAGGATGCTATGCTGGCAGGTTATAACCTCTCTATTTTAATAACACTGACCAGCTAATATCAGACATACACTCCACAGAGCGCTCACGGAACATACACAGCTTTAATCACAGTATGTGATTTGGAAGCATGTGTTAGCAATTATATTATCTCATTAGACTGCAATATAACTTTAGCAACAATTCAAATTCGTGTGAAGAGTAATTTTTTTTTTTTTTAAGGGAAGTGAATTAATTTTGACTTTTATATGATTCACTGAAGGGAACAGGGGGCTCTGTTTGGCATGGTTGCTAACCCCTATTTGCCCATTTCCCCAGTCTTCTGGAAAAAAAGGACTTTCTCTTAAGCACCTTGAGTGTAAAGTGAAGTTATTTCTCATCTTATACTGATTGCTGAAAAAAGGATGATGTGGGTATTCAAGAAGACTTATTCAATGATTACTTCAAACGTCTCCAGCTAGATGTTCTATAAATCTCCCAAAGGGATGGCAAAAACGTTAGGAAAAATTCAAAATTTATTCTTAGAAACTTTTATTCTTTCACAGTGGCATGTTGGGTCGTGTTGGTTTATAGTCCAATAAACCAGTAGAGTATGGGAGATTGTTCACTTGTTATAAAATGGAGTTGGCAGACAAAGTGGAGAAGCTGTTTCAGGAGGCCTTTGGGCTCCTTCAGAGCGCCCCAGATTCCTGTCTGGGAGTCATTCCCATCAGGAACTATGTTATTAGTACCCGGACATATGTATTAGCATGGATCCTACTATAGACCCTTCTGAAAGAACAACCTATTGATTGGCTAGGGTAATCCATTGATTTATCTGGTGGTTTACAGAAGAAAAAAAGAGACTGAAAATATATCCAATAGGGTGGCTTTGACTCTTTTTCTGTGACCATAAAGAGGGGATGCTTGTTTGCAGTAAGTTGGTGTAACTCTGCTGATGTCAGTTACTTTATATCAGGCTTGCAGAATCCCATCTTTTTTACTTATAGGAGTGGGATATTCTCAGATTTTGGCTGTGTGGATCAGCCAGAGAGTGAACAAAAGATCTTTGGAATTGCCAGAGGAGGGGCAGGCTGCTACGTTTGCTGCATACTCAGTTCCTGTTTCGTTTCTTAAAAATGGGTGTGATTAAGAGAAAGCGTAATTTCATGAATACTTTCAATAGCCAGCTGTGGCCGGGGAGGCTGCATTCCAGAACACAGGCATAGATTTTTTTGTCATGTCCCTGTACTCTGTAATTAAATTTTCATTGAATGGCTGAGTGTAACTATTATAATGTAATCACTTACAGCTCTCGTGTGTAATTCATTAGGACAATAATGAGTTTCAATGAACAGGCTCCCCACCAGTGATGAACTCTGAATGATTTCTACCATAAAAATTTATTTGGGAAGGTGGCAGATGTAAGATAGACTGTGGTATGCTGAAGAGCTGTACACACCGATGTATGAGTAATATATACGTTCCGAACAAACGTAAAATGTTGCAGCATTTCGTGAGGTCACTGGGAGAGGAGCTTTTCAGCATTCTTCCCGGAGAGGGTGGTGAGGCACTGGAACAGGTTGCCCAGAGATGTTGTGGATGCCCCATCCGTGGAAGTGTTCAAGGCCCGGCTGGATGTGGCTTTGAGTAACCTGGTCTAGTGGAAGGTGTCCCTGCCCATGGCAGGGGGGTGGGAACTGGATGGGCTTTAAGGTCCCTTCCAACCCAAACCGTTCTGTGATTCTATGATTCTAGTACTTTAAAAACAAAAGCTGCCTCAACACTCAAGCTGTTTACATTTGTGCATATATTATTCACTTCCCTCTGCCACAGTTTCTTCACAGCAAGATTTCCACCAACCTTACAGCCCAGTCAATAATTTATGTCCAGATTTTCAGATAACAAATTCTGTGAATGGACCCTACAGCTTACCAGGTGGGCTGCCTTGCTTGCAGCTCTCCCCCGCCTCCTATCCACTGGTTCCTGCCATCTAGGTGACAGAGCTGCCTGTTATCCTTCCTCTGATCTACCAGTTTCCCCCGGAGTGTTGTTACCTGGGTTCTACGTTTCCCCAAATGTAGGGAGCTGAGCCGCCTGCCAGCTGGGCAAGCAGGAGCCAAAAAATCTGAGAAGCATATTTCTGTTCAGATTGTTCTTACCTTGGGAACAGTTTGGAATTTCCAAACTGAAGCTGTCTTTGGAAAAAAAATTTAAAAAAATCTTGGCTTTTCATCGTTTATTGTAAGTTGGGAGTTCCATTTTTATGCAGTCTCTGTGGCTTAATTATTAATTCCTTGGCAACACAAACTTAGGAAAAGATCAAGAATTAAAACTACAGGAAGAGTCAAATTTCTTTGTCTGGTGTTCATTAATCTTGCCCACAAAAATACAAATTAACTATTTTGTAAAATAGGTGATGCTGCAAAAGGTAATCTCTCTAATGCGTTTTAAATGTGGTTTGTGTGGGGTTTTTTTTTGTTTGTTTGGGTGTTGTTTTTTTTTTTCTGAAAAACCTAAATGTTGAAAGCTAGGGTTGTATGGATTTTAGATTTTTCTATGGAAAATGGGAGTTTTGTATCCTTCCTTGACTTGATTCCATTAAAATTACCGAATATTAACCACAGAATGATGGTTTCCCAACGCAGAAATCTGTCTTGCTAAGGGATTAGGAAGCCCGGTAGAACTCCTAGAGGAGGATTCAGTTGAAGAACATACATGTTTCAAGATGACAAAGAAAACTTACCATAGTTCCTCCCATATTTGGAGGTAAAATAAATGATGAATAAAAGCTGGAATATTGAACCCTGTATTTAGTGGGACTGGATCAGATCCCTGTGCTAGGATCTGTCCCCGAAAGATTTAGCTCATGTCCTGAATGAAAACCAGAGAGGGCATATTTTCTGATAAGTTTCAATTTCGGTATTACTTCATTATGTCCTGTTAATGATTGCTAGCTTTTGGTTCAGACAGTGAACATCTAAGAAATTAGTGTCTTGCTGATGATCATGTAGAAAAAGGGTACTATGTTATAGACCACAAGATGAAGGAAAGGAAGCATTTGATGTAATTTTTTAAATGCCTCTTTGTCCTGTGAAGAACTGTTGTATTAGACTGTGGCATGTGTGTTGGAAGTTTCGTGCTGCTACTTCCAAAAGGTAAGTTTCTAAACTAGTAATGTTGGCGCTGCAGTCAAGTTGGGACACTCCTAATTATATTTTCTGACATATAAAGATGAATTGATCACTGAACTAGATGGTTGCCTAGGTGCAAGCAATCATGATCTAATTTTATTTGTTTTGTGCAAACAGTATTATATTCTTGGTGCTTTAAAAAGGCCAATTTCCCAAAGCGGAAAACAATCATGAGCAAAATTGAGTGGGAGGAAAAATTTAAACACAAGAATGTGCATGATAATTAGGAATTGTTTAAGAATGCTTTATTAGATGCCAAAAAAGCCCAGCTCTGCAATCAAGGAAGGTTTCTATGACTGAAAAAAATTCCACTAAAAAGGGAGGTGAAGACAGTTACAAATCCCCTCTGAAAAGAAAAAAAACCCCAACTACAAAACAACAGTAGGTAGCACATGAAAAAAAGAAGTTTATTCTAGAGAGCATAAACCAACATTTAGAAAATAAAATTAACTGGTAGAGAAATGTATCAGTAAAAAATACCTCTGTGGCCAAGAGGGTACCAAAGCCAGGAAAGCATGTCTAAGGCACATGGAATGAATCAAATCTTAATATATGCCCAATATTGGATAAAGATGACAAAAATTTCTAGCAATATACCTAAAGATATAATCAATAGATATTATATTTTATAATTGGAAAGAAGCAGGATTATATTTTCACATGATACTAAAACACCTTCAGCTAATATTTATGAGATTAAAGAGCTATGGTTTAAATGAAATATTTCAAAATCTTCAGTACTGAATAAGTTAATGCCAATTCTGTTGAAAGAATTAGCCAGGTGATGTCTTAAAGTAAGATTGCGGACACTGAATTAATCTTTGAAGATGGGCAAAATGCCAGAGTACTGAAAAAAGGTAGTCTTATTGCAATATTTAAAACAAATGCAAATTGGAATATCTGAGCAGGCTGGTTAAGAAAGGGATCCTGGAAAAAATGTGGAAATTCTGAATTGGACATTGCCATTAAAGAGTGGAATGATGAATGTCTAATTACTGCCTTTTGGAATGATCAAATGTAAGAAAACATTTTCACAGGTCTTTGTGATGTTATCTTAATTTCCTTGTGTATTAGTATAATGTAACCGTGTTGATATACTAAAAATTATTATAAGTATTTGACATAGTCCTGCAGAAACAATATAGCAGAAGCTTAAAATAAGTCATACTCAGTTGAATTAATTGCATCCATATTATATTAATTATAAACTTATAAAATTCTATGAAAAGTTATCATAAATGGGAATTATCACCTAAAAAAGACATTTATAAGGTCATACCTGGTTAGTCAGTATCTTTTGTCTGGAAAACATAAAACAACTTGCTGCCATTGTTAATAACGCAAGTGTTTGTGAAGTGAAAGGCGGTGACGGAAGCAGGTCACCTGTTGCAATGAGGTCCGGATTGCTTGACGTAATGGGCACATTTAAACAAACATACCTTTTAACACCGTTAAATATATGTTCATTTGTCCAAAACTAATGTATAGTTTGGAGTTTAAGGGTTTGTGTGCAAGATAGAACACCAATAAGACATCTTTAGAATTAATAATTGAAAATTAGCTCTTAGTGTGAAACTTGAGTAAAGAGAAGAAACTTCAGAAGCATAAACTATCAGATTATTTGAGACAGGGTTAGGGGTTATTGTTGGCTCTAAGCATCTGCATAAGGAAAAGACCTCTAGGACATAGCTGTTTAACCTAGCAAGACAAAACAAAATAACCCAACAAAAGGTACTGGAAGATCCAGTAGCTAGGAAATTCAAACCAAATAACGGGGAGATTTTCATGGTAGCTGGTCAGCAGTGGCAACAGTTTATGTAAGGATGTAGTAGTTCTTCGTCACCTGAAGCGTTTCAGTCAAGGAGGGCTTTATACTTACAGGTTACATTTCATATTTACTGAACAACTCTCTGATTTGCATAGTCCCACAGGTCATGATGATATCTTCTCTCTATTAAAACAAAAAAAAAGAGAGATTGCATCTTGAAATGTTTGGCTTTGTTTCAAAACCTTGTGGAAGTCTAAACCTAACATAAACTTCGCGCTAGTTTCCTGGATCACACAAATCTCAGGAAAACAATGCATATTCTCATGTGGAATGAAATGGAGTTATTGCTCTTGTTTCTTTAGTACATACCTCTTTTATCTTCATAACTCCAGTGACAGTCATGAGTTTCAGCATAGAACTTCAGCCCACCAGAGTGAGGAAGCTGTCAGACAAACCTTCCTTCTGAAGCTTTTCTATGGGTAGAAGAAACAAAAACAAGACAATGGTTTGTTTACCTTCTTTCCATCTAACCAGGAGGTGCTCCATTATTGTGACTGTGTAAAAAGCTGTGTAAATGGAAAGGATCACATACGGGCCGCTCTAGTGTGTAAGTGTGGTGTATGTCTTTGTGGCCGGGGGTAGAGGCCGTTAAGGTGATGCTGAAAGAAACAACCCCTGAGGTATCCGAAGTCTGGATGAAGCAGCCTGCTGATACACGTTAGTGGCCGGTTACCCTGTACCGAAATGGGGTGTATTCTTCCCGGCAGAGCTTTTGGCTGTTTGCTACCCAAGGGAGTTCATTGAAAACTTATGCTGGTGTCCCTGCAAAGTTCAAATCTGAGGTGTAGCTTAAACATCCTGGAATGATGAAACTGGGTTTTACAATACACTATTCTATAAAACACACATTTTTCAGGACTGAGCGAAACCACAGTCAAGTGCAAGAAATCTAATGGCTTGGTGATAAGGGTTTTAAGAGATAAAGAATTCAGCTTAATATTTTCTCACACTACATAATTTTCCTACAGCAGTATACTTTGAGTTTACCTTCCTTACACAATATAAGATTTAATGTGTCTGGGCAGTACATATCCTGCATTGTCCTATGGACTTCCCTGGAGGTGATACAGCACACGACTGCCTGCAGGGGCTCTCCCGCAGTCCCTGTTTCCACCGCTCTCATCAATGCGTACATGCACAGTTGATAAGGGCTTCGCGTGGCTACAATTCACACACTTCTCTGGTTGTGGCGAAGTCCCATTATCTTACAGATGTATCAAAGGACCATGTAAACATACTGACTTCTTTCTGTGCTTCCCCACTTCAGTCTTCTGTCTGTCAGTTATTGTCACACCCATTTGAACCTTGGTCTTGCAAGTAGGCAAACAATTCATGTTGAAATCATGGAGGTATTTGCACAAAGACTTTGCCTCACACATAATTATTAACATGACGGAGACTTTAAACTACAGAACTCTTAAATATCTGACCCTGTTTTAGCAGGTAATAAAATAGTCAAAGCCACCGGGCCGCTGGGTTTGCATGCAAGGACTGAACTTCAGCATGCTGGTGGTCCCTTCTCGTTCCTATGAAGACGGGAGCACAAAGATGTTTGCATATAAACAACCATGTGCTTAAATGCTTTGTTGAACTTAAATTATGATCAATTAGGGGGATGAATTTGTCATTACTTAGGCTTTATATTGTTTCATGCATCTTTATGAGTCTGCAGTGCATCTCCAAAAAATAGGAATAAATAGAATATACTATCTCTGTAGGGTGCTGGTATGTTTATTAGAGACTGGGCAGATGATATCTCCATTATTTCAGAAAAATATTGAAGCAGATCTATAGGCCTAGGAGTTTCTGATGTGTTTAGTCAAGAGAAAGCTGGAACTTTACTAAGAAAAGTCAAGAAGTAAGACAAGCAACCAAAAAAACTTTTTGCACTTAATTCCCATAGTTCTTGTAAAACCAAAGAGTTGGGAACTAAAGCTCCATTTTAGGAGTTCCTTCTTTAATTTCTCTGTCAAATAGATCTTTTGATAATGTTCAGAGAGCTTTTAAACCACTTTATTTTCCTTTCAGGTCAATGTAAGGTTTGCCTAGTGGTCAGCTTTCTAAGCTATTGCACTTCCCATTTAAATGTGAACATAAAGATCATTACATTGCAATTGGCACACATCAGGGTTCCCTGATATTCTACCACCAGTTGAGATTTTAGAGATTTTTGAGCTGTTCAGGGGTTGAAAAGAAACCCAAAGAAGTCATTTTATCTAGCTGACGGTAACTGATTTTTCCACAGGAAAGGTAAATGAAACGTATGTATTTTGCATAATGAAACAGATGACAAACTGGGCAAACTGATCTATTAATGAGCTTCCTGTAAAGCGAGAATGCAGGAGAACGAGCAAGGAGCAGAAGGAATCACTCTGATCTTAAAATTTAACAACCTCTTCTAATCAAACCATCTTGTAGCATATGTGAATTCTTCAATTCCCTCCAATGGTCAACACTATTTGAATTAAAAAAAGCATTGTAAGGTTAAAATGTAAATCTTCTTACAAGTAACTTATTCAGTTATGTAATAGTATTATTTGGAGGAAAACTTGTCTGTCAGGTGTTAAAGTACTTCAATTTAGAGGTGTCAGTTTGCAAAGAAAGAAATGCAGCCATGAAGCAGTGAAACCAATTGATCTGACCACACAAAATATTCCCGTTCCTTCCTCCTCTGTTTATTGTGTTTGTGGCAGTTCTTCGCCATTGGCTTTACTATAAGCTACTGCCAAAAACTGGGCCAAAAAGTGGTGAAAGGAATGAGGGTCTTGTCTGTTGCTCAAATGGGCTTTGAA
The DNA here is from genome assembly GCF_000690775.1 of Eurypyga helias. Lineage (NCBI taxonomy): Eukaryota > Metazoa > Chordata > Aves > Eurypygiformes > Eurypygidae > Eurypyga > Eurypyga helias. The sequence continues at coordinate 48,174 of NW_010242111.1, read as the reverse complement.
TCAGTTCTGTATTGGTTTAAATTATAATCCTAACGTTTGCTGAGTGCTCTTATGGAAACCTGCTGAAATGCTGGTGCTGTTTCCTTTGGGCCGATCGCATGGAGTGTTGTACCTTTCCTCCTGTGAGGGACGGTCAAGACTCTGCCTTCCGTAGGGTGTTCGGTGTTGCACGGTGAGCCCGTGGATGTGCCTTTACACGCACCCTTTGCTTACGGAGCAGCTGTACCCGGCTTTACTATTTGCATGAAGCCAGCCAGCCAGAGCTGCATGCCACCTTTGATCCCTTTGATTTCATGGTGAGCTGCCACTTCAAGAGGAGCTTGCTAATAGATATCTACTGGTGGCCAGTTACAAACTTTTTCGCAGCTAGGCCCTGGGGTCTCAGTTACGCTGGCAGCCCACTGTGCTCTGTGCTGGACAAATACATGGTAAAAGACAGGTATCGCTACAGGGAACTTAAAAGCATTTCAAGAGTCTGGATGCTCCCATGCCTATGGTGTCCAAGCATCATCTAGAAAATGAGGCTATTGTGCTGAGAGATCCAATCCTCGGCTTCCCTTAGAGGAGTAGGTAGACCTGATATCTGGAAATTGCTGCTACAAGTGAAGTCCAAATACAGAGTGTACTGTTACTGGAAATAGAGGCAATGGAGATCTTGCTTTTTAAAGAAATTATACAAACAAATTAAGAATCAAACAACAGTATAACAAAGATCAATACCTTCAAAATACTCCCCAGTATGTTGCTGCCCAAGTCAGCTATCAGTCTGTCTAAAGAAGCAGTAAATAGAACGCAGGAATTAAGAAGTCAGGCAATACTGTTTTTTCCTTACAGCTACCTGCTGTGTTGGCTGCTGTTTTCACCCCAGATGTGGCCATATGAATCCTTCATGAATACAGTCTGGGTTTATTTGGGCTGATGTCTGATCTATCTGTTAATGCTTTTATCTCCCTCTTTTTAATACTGATAAAGTCTTCCACACACACTTTGCAATATTTATAGCAGTCTGAAATGGCCCAGAGCTCTCAGTGGCACCCAAGGCTGTGCCCTGCTCTGCTCTGTGTGCTTAGAGCATCAAGGAAAAGTGGCTTATTCAGGGTTGTTGAGCAACCGCAAAGTCCTTTCTCTCATTTCTCTGAAGGGAGGGAGGGAGCAGAAGATGAGCCATGACTCGCAGGGAGCAGTAGCTCCTGTTGACCAGGGCAGGAGCCTAAGGAAGCAGGGGAGGGTGAATAATTGTAGGGGTTAGTGATAGCAAGGACCAAGAAGCCCAGTTGTGTTTGAGGTTATACCTGTGTGGCAGTAAATTTTAATTTAAGCTTTTTGCCATTGGAAGAAGAGCTATACAGATTATTCCTTCCATTTAGAAAGAAAAACAACAGTGGAAACAGCAGGATGTCTTTGTGAAACCATCTGCTCTATTGGAGCTTTTGCATAGGGTGAGAAGAGGGGGAAAGGCTTTGGCCACGCGTCTTCCCAGAATGAGATTTTGAGAATTTTCACAGGAGGCAAAAAACACCCGAAAGCTGATGGTCTGTCCTTAGAGCATCTTGAAAGCAAATTAATGCCTTTCAAATTATAACCAAACTGCATATAGAGGATAAAACAAGAGTATCTCTCCCTCCTATACAAATGCATACATACATACCCTTTTATTCTCTCAAGTTAAATATTTAGTTTAAAAATTCAGTGCTGAACTGGGTATATTTCTATGGGGAGTGGCCACATATAAAATCTGGTTATGTTCCTAAGTAGTTTTAAAATAGCACACCTTTCATTTCCTTCTTTTGGCTTAGACGTCATGCTTTCTTTACATGTGCATATAAACGTGAATTAAAATTAAAGCCATTATTAGACAAACAGAATGTGATATAAATAATTTGTAGTATAGGCTGACGCTTTACTCCACAATACTTTGAGAGCCAGATCCTAGAAAACTGTGAGGAAGAAAACATATTAATCCTAAGTTAGTATTCTAGTAATTCAGTAGTAAGTATTTTATTGTTTTTTACACTGTGGTGATAGGCTGGGATAGGAGAAGGTGGAGACTTAGTATATTAATAGGAAAAAAAGTAGTTGCTTAGAGGGACATGATATTTCAGCTCATTTTTGTTTACTGGCTACATTCAGAAGATGTATAATTTTTGCTTCTTGGTCCACTTTCCATCCAAAAAAGAGAGGCGGGGTGTGAATAGCTTCTAGTATTTAGCTTAGAGGGTTTTTATTTCTTTGAAGAAATTGCATTTTTCCTGAAGGCTAAACAACATCATCAAAAACAATAATACAATTTTTAGTACGAGAAAACGAAAAGCTATTTTTTATTTACAATACCAAATAACCAAATATTGGTTGTTTTAATAACTATCCCTTTGGAAGTGCAATACCAGCTGGGGCAATAGGGGTTCTTGTACACTGCAGAGAAATGCCAGCATCTTTACAAACCGTGAGGTTTGTAGTGTTATCGGCTCCAGTCCAAAATTCATACTTGTCTTAATGTGGATTTGGAGAAGTACTGTTTGTGATTAAAACGGGCATGGTAGTATGGATTGTAATTAGCTGAAGCCACGTTGTGTTTAGCCAACAACGTGCTGAACATGATTTTTCCATACCTATAATAGCAAAGTCATGCTCATGCCACGTATATTGTCCTTATACAAAGGGGAATACATTCCCTGCTCAGATGTCTTTCAGTGTTTACTTCAGAAAACACACGGTCAACTAAACAAATTTCAAAAAAGGTCAGCTTTTGATTTCCTTTCAGTTTTGGTGGTGCAGTTGTTCTTTTTTTTGGTGGTGGTTTGTTTTTGCTTTGTGGGATTTTGTTTTTTTTTTTTTTTTAATTTGTTTTGTTTTGTGTGTGGTATTTTTTTTTTTTAATTTCCTTTAAGCTCCCCACAGAAAATCAATTGTGTTTGGTCTTTCTTTTTCTAGAGTGAATTTTATGTCTGCACACTTATATACACTCAAATATTCTCATTAGAGAATTATTATTTTTAGAATTATAATGCAAATTGAATCTCAGATTGGTCTGAGCCTCCAGCGTAGCTGCATGTTAAATGAAATGCCTCTCCTTGCAGTCCTGCATTTGAATATATCTTACGCTTTGTGTTTAATTCTGCACAGGGAAGACCTTGTTGCTTGAGGGTGAAAGGAAATCAATTTTTACAGTGATTTCTCCATTAAAGACAGATGTATCAGAGGTCATTCTTGATCCATATATGTCATTGTTTATTCATGGGGGGTAAGGTAGTTCTTAAGTTAGGAGAGAAATTTTCCATTAGGACTTAATGCAGCAGCTCAAGACATAAAAGCTTGGTGTCTTGGTGCACTCTGGGAAAGTGGGGAATTTAAGTCATTACAGCATCACAGCAAGGTCTTGGGGGCCTCTGTCACAATGACTTGGTGTCATCTGAGGTAAAATGGAAAGCAATTGTCCAGAGGAAGAACAAAAGAAATGAAACTCTAGTTACCAAACTATACTATTTACACAAAGACCCAACATTAATGGAAAGTGCAGATGAGGAAATCTGGCTCAGGTCATCCTTTGAACCTCAGTGGGAGTAATTCTATTTTTAAAGTTTAGATTTTTCTTTTTTCCTCTCCCCCATTCTTTCTTTAGATCTTGCTGGTTTGTTTTTACTCTTGCAGAAAAAATGAAAAATAAAAGAGCTACAACAATTCTTTCCTTTCTGTGGGGAATAGCGCACAGGTCATAGACCAAGGAACTATATTACTACATTGTTGCTCGATCTTGCCAAAATTAATTAAATAAGTACTTGAAGTGAAGTAAATAAGGTAGAACTTATAACAAGGTTTCTAAAGAAGAAACCTTGCAGCTAGCAGTGACTTTGAAGCTTTGCTTCCTATTTTTTTTATTATTATTATTATTCCAGGCTGATGTGATGGTGTTCGGAGTCCATGACCTATGTGCGGTCCCTTGAGGATGTCAGAGATCTGAGAGCCATTGTTGTGAATGTGTTCATTAGGTATGAAGAAAAAGATACTGATCTAAATGCAGCGGAATGTCAAAGCTCTCTGGATTTTGTTGTTGTTTTTGCTGTTAAGGACAGAGCAAAATAACAATCCAGAGCTGGTAAACTTCTGTTTTTTGTATTTGCAGAGTAAAATTTAATCTCTTTTGTTGAATTACTTTGCTGAAAAAGTCAGAAACCAATGTTATTTTTGGGGGGTTGATGGCAATAATATTAAAAAACATATAAATGAAAAAGCTGTTCAGAAAGATAATAGTTCTAAGCCTGCTCTTAGAAAAGTCCGTTTCAAAACTAAAACCATTAGGAAAACATAGGCTGGACCTAATTGTTCTTGATGTTTGAAATTACACTTTTCAAACTGCTTTGCAAATATGCAGTGCTGTACAGGAACTTATCTGGAAAACATCCCTAGATATAATCATACAGGATGGTTATTGGTATTGCTGCTAATTTTCTTGTAGTGCAATTGGCCTCACAACTCCCTTTTTGTTAGGTATAGTATGCACATAAAATTACAGACAACATGTGCCTCAAAGGACTTAAAACCTAAGTGGATGTGACAAACAGAGGGAGTATAATTATCCCTAGATTATAGCTATAAATGTGAGATACAGCAAAGAGAGACTCTCCCATGCAAAACAATGTGTGAGATCACCACTCACAGTCCTCAACAGTATTTAGGTGTGTGTTCAGTTCACATGGAGATAAATGGAATTTCGGTGTCATGTTTTGGACACTTAGGCAACAGATGGAAGAGCACACAGGGACAGGAAGAGGTCACCGTGCCCTGTATCTTGTATTTGGCAATAAGGGGTTTACCCTTACCATGTGGGTGCTGTTTGAGTGCCCCGCTTCCCAGACAAGCCCACAGCTCTGTGGTTTGGAGTGCTTTCAGCCAATTAACGGAAATTTCCTTAAATTTTTGAACTCTGTGATATGCATCATAAGCAGCGATATTTGTATATCCCTCTAGCTCACTGTCTCCTAACTCCTTAGGATGCACCTATTTCTTATGTTGCTCATTAAAAAAAAAAAAAAAAATCACAATTGCTCAATGTAAACAAATGAAGAGGAAGTGTGGGTCTTCGGTACAATTTACTTGAACAGAAGGTAGGAAACATTAGTATCGATGCATTCCAGGACTTGCTAGCAAAGCACAACTAAATTTAGCAGCCAGAGATATTGATTTGATTAAAAATGGTTTAAGACTTGTAAATGTCACTGGAACTTAGCAAAATGAACATTATTAAATCCTTCTGGTGATGGGGAAAACTAACAAAGGGATTTGCAGTGGTTTCTGTAATTAATTGCTCTGTCATGATTTATATTAACTTACAGTACAACTCCATTAGCTCAGACCTGTCATCTCTGCTCAAGGAACCACCAAGTAATCACTACCACATTAAAGAATAAATTAGTTTTTGGCTTGGAGCCTAGTTGTAGAATGTTTCATTTGTGTCTGCTGTAGACATATGTACCTAATAAAGTTGGGAAGAATGAGTTAAAGTATGTATATATCAATGTCAGCTGACTGTATTTTAGAGATGATATGATCAGCATTGTTCATTAGGCCTAATGAATCACTTAATTTCTGTTGCTTGCCTCCTGTTTTGGTGAACACCTTTTGATGAACTACGAAGCAGGAGATGACTGAAAATAGGTAGGTCTCCTGAGACCCTCCTTCCTTCACATTCTGCGGCCTGTGGTTGTAGTAATAACTTCATATGGTTTTTGTTAACACTTCATTACCCCAGACTTGGATAAATTATCCTCCTGCTTCTTCCCCAGTTGCAGACACATGGGTGAAGCCAAAGTCTTAGCTGCTACTTACAGTAGATTATGGGATTTGTGAGGTTCTATCAAATCGTCTCTGACTTTGATAGTTTGAAGATGTTTTAAGTGGTTTTTCTATTGGTGTGTTATAGCTTGCACAAGAAGTTGTTTTACATTTCCATGTATGCTGTAATGGTCTTAGAAGTCTGCAAGCTAAGTCTTCCATTTCCCTTTATTTTTTTTCCCTTTTTTTTTTTTTTTTCCCCCCCTGGGTCCTGGATAAACCCCCTTGGTACCCTTGAGGCATGTCAGTGCATCGCCAGGAACACAGCAGTGGCACTTTGAACATGCGGCTGGCTGTTCTACTGAAGTGTCATGTGGTTAAACAAGCGTTGAGGGTAGACTTCATGACTTGTGAATGTGCATCACGTGTAAACCCTCAAAGGGTTTGTCGTGCCCTTGAAGCTTTCAGTCTTTCGACCAGCTACTGAAATTCAGAATGTGTCCTTTATTAGCTCTGTTGTTTGAACTAGCACATTATCCCCTCCCTTTAAACCAGCAATGGAAGCCAGACTGACAGCCTTGCTGTTTTTACTGTTTCTTAGTATTTACAGGGTGTCGCATGGGTCTTAGTTCTCCTCACCGACCTCAGTGAGAATGTTGCCCTTGGAGCCAAAATAAGGACCCGCGTGTCAAAACAGTAAGCAGGACTTGCATCCGCTACCTAATGACAAATGCATCCAGGTACTAGACGTTCTTGCGGTTGGCAGAAGCTTGGATCTAGGTTTGTCAAAAAGGCCTAATGTGCCTGCCAGCAAGCCAGACCCGAGAGAACTGCCTGATTTAATATGCCGGCCTTAATATGCACAAGTTTAGGAGTGGGAGATGAGTCAGCATGGCAACACAAGCAGAGGGAATAAACTGGCAAAGGCAGTAGAGATGTGGGCTATTAAGTGGGTATTTTGATGAAGTGACATGGACACAGCTAAGGGCTTGGAGTGATGTCACATTCCTCCCCATCAGCTGCAACTTGAGATGGTTACAGCTGCAGTAGGGTCAGCTGCGGGGCACACATGCACCCGGAGTGCTTCTAAAATATGCAGTGTTTTCACAGGTTCTACTGGACACCGATTATAGGTAATTTTAAATAATTATATATTTCATATTAATGGTAATTTCCTAGTGTCCCAGAGAAAAAGCCAAAGCCATGCCTGGCATGTTCACAGAAGTGGTCAGGGCACAGATTTTCATGAGTCCTCCATCTGTTGATGCCAACACAAGGACAGGAAGGAGTGTGAGTTTCATACCTCCTTTCTGCAGAGGGGTCTGTGCCACCCCCCACTGTTTTCAGTACATACCTACAGTAAAACTTAACTTCTTTTTTTTAAATCTGTGAGTTTATCAGATCTCCTGGCATGATGACTGCTGTGCCTTTATTTGAATGCCATAGCACAAGCATTAGGTTCAGTGGCAAGAGACACTGTCATTTGTAGTGTCCCAGACTGCTAATCTTTAAATATTGTCGCATCAGCCAGCTCTTTTCTACACATGCCATCATGACTGGCACTGCCAATCTACTATTTATGTGGATTATGTTCAAACCATCTGTTTTAAAATAATAGTAATGATCTCTTGAATAGAAATATGTATGTTGACGTAAAAGTACAGGGCACTGCTAGAAAATCCTTACAAAATGGATGGACATTAATTTACAAATGTTTGGTGAATAGATATATATCTATTAAGTAGTCCCAGGAGGAAGAGGAAAACAGGTCAATTATGCCCCTCCCCCATTACTTTGTTGGACATAACTCGGATAGGAGTTTGTTCCAGTGTTTGCAGACAAACCTAGTTTTATTTTTCACTTCATATCTAGTGGGAGTTATTTGAAGTAGAGCAGTTGTGATCCTAATACCAGCCCCCACCCCACTCCCACCCCAAACTTGCATAAAGTACAGATCATTACCCAAACTCTGTGTTTTATCTCACGGGTTTTTTTATGCAAGTTTTCGAAACTAACCATGAAATAAGGTAGCACTTTTGTATAAACTCGATGGAAATTGGGAGGTAGAAAAATCTCAAGAGAATATCAGTTGTCAGGAGATTTCAGTATGTCCTGAATTCAGTGGGAATAGAAAATCTGTGACAATAGCTTTTCTTTTAAAGATCGATCTAAACCTCTAGCTTTAAATCTAGTCTTCTAGACTTCTGGCTCAGACCCATCACAAAATATTTTAGCGCTTCCCTTCCTTGTGCCAGGCAAAATCAGGCACTGTTGTCTAATTTGCATTTCCAAAGAACCTATAACTGCAGTCTCCACAGTGAGTGTTGAAGTGCAGAGACATACAAAACCAATTTTTTTCTCAGAGAATACCATGATCTAGTTTAGGTCAGTTCTTACTTTATGTGAACATACTCATTTCCTAAACCAGCATGGATCTTGGCTGTACTTGTCTATTGCTAAAACCAGCTGTTTAAGTTTGGGAACATATTTGCCAAGTTAGTACCCAATATGACCATAACAGGCCTCTCGGATATCTTCTATTAACATCAGAGCACTTCTCTCCCTCAACTCAAGGGAAGCTTTACTTGAAGAGGGCCTAAATAATGACCACAAGCTTTGTCTGTGGTCATTTATGGTAATTTAGGCTGTTTCAGATAGAGGATGCACTTAGGCACACCATGCTGTGAACCCCCTGCCTCTGCTGCTGTGGTCTTTTATGTTACCTGGGAAGGCTTCCTGCAAGAGCAGGTTCCTAGCAGCCTGGAATAATTTGCCTAACAGTACTGGGGCAAGTGGTGGGTAGTAAGAGGGAGAGAAGACCAACAGTTACCTAGGGTTTCTAGTATGAAGAGGTGAGGTGTTTCTCCTCTGCATGCTCTTATCTTTGCATTGCAATCACCTGTCACAAAGAAAAAACCTCTTTTGAGGTTTCAGATGTCAAAAAAGAGACTTCTCTTTTGACAGACAGTTGTTTAGTAGATGTGCTCCATTTTTATCTTCTTCTCTGTCAAGGTCTTCTGCTGCGAAAACGATTGTGGAGATCACGCAAAGTCTTGTAGCTACGATCCATGTAGCATTAACAAGGACATTCGACAATTGTTTAGGGCTCTCTGTATATGCGAATGTGGCAAAATCTTATGAGAGTAGCTCTCAGTTTCAAGCTTTCCTCCAAAATCATAAGGATTGAAATCGAGAAAAATGACACATGAGACAGTGAAATGTCTAAACGTACTGAAATGCCAGTGCCTTTGACCCCTAACCTTAAGCAGAACCTCTCAGTAGGTGTCTTGGTTAATGTGTTGGGTCTTTGGCATCATGCCTCATCGAGGAGAACCTCGCAGCTCTCCCAGTGTTCAGTGATCAGAATTAGGGCTGGTCAAGCCAAAATATTTTATAATTTTAACAGAAAGAACATAAAGTATCTTACTGAAATACCTATACACGCATCTGTTTTACCTATTTCTTTGCAAACAAGGGATTTAGCTTGTTCTCTGGGACTGTTGTGTTCTTTTAACCACCCAAACTTCTTTGTTGGATTCTCTCCCTCTGCAGTCTTGCTCCAATTACAGCTGAGTTACTGGTAGTGAACTAAAAAAATGTTGAATTTAGTGTAGCTAGTGGTAAATTTTCAAAATGAGTAACATTTGCATTGTCAGAAGTGTAGCTAGATGGGACTACAGAAAGCTTTTGCTGAGTCTTTGCAGAGTCACAAGTAAAAGAATGTATAATCTTAGTTATTACCTCTTTCACATTCATACTTTAGCATATGTGGGAACTGTTCTTGCGGGCAGAATAATTGATATTAATGGTGCTATTGTAAATTATTATTCTGCAATCATTGCCTTTTAAGAACAGGCTGATGATTTATACTCTCCATATAAGCATGCGTTTCTTTAAATGGAAAACAGTCAGTGAAAGTCAATCAGGTTTTGAACATATAAATTTAATCACTCATCACAGAGTAATTGATAATCTCACACATAAATATGCCATATTGCCTATTCAAAGACGCAAACTACATATGTCAAAAGAAATAGAGTTCACACTTAGTGTTTAAAAAATTAATCAAGATTTTAAATATGTTCCTCGATGATCCTCCAGTCGAATAAAATCCTTGTCCATAACCTGACACCAGGTCTTTTTCACTCTAGAGATTGTACACTAATGGAGCTTAATAGTTTTTTTAAATGATATTGAAACATATTCCAGGTCTTATTGGATGCTTCCCCCCTTCTACAACCAATATCCTAATAGCTCAGAGGTGAAGGTGTTGCCACTTGCCCAGAGCTCTGTCTTCTATTTCAGTTCCTTCATGAAATGATGTGGTGTCTCCATCTTCCTTATGTTGCTTCACAAAAACAAGCTTTATTCCCAAGAAAATAAAATCTATGGATCATCTCAATTAATTCTCTTTGCCATCCCCTATTCCCCCAACTGTTTCTCTAGTCCTACTTCATGAGCAGAGACAATTTATTGCCTGTAATTAACCATATGGATCTATTAATTGTCTAAACTTGATCTGGGGAGCTCAACAGCTGGAGAGCTTGGGGACATGGTACACAGTTGCAGAGTACAGAACTAGAAGTGGTGCACCCACACAGCTCAGTGCAGAGCATTTTGGAAAGCAGCATTACCAGCATCAGTGTTAATTAGCTGTACACCACACCACTCCAATGCATCAGCATCATGTCTGGTGCCCCGTTTAGCTCAAGGTCTTGTAAACCTTTCTGTTGCACAGTCTAGGTAACCTGACTTCTCAACTCCAGTCATCCTCATGCTAGCACGTCTTTTTTCTTTCAGAGCTTGAATTAGGTAGTGCCCAGATCCAAACGTTGGGCCATGTTTTACTCCTTAAGTATTTCTATGTGCTGAGTAGCCTGATGTCTGGGGGTGCCACTACCTGTCAATTCTTTAGGGAATTAGTCTAGTTCTTTGCAGTGATAAGATGGGAGGTCTCTGCCAAAAAGGGCTGTCAACCAAATTAACATAACCAACTGCAGTCAAATGCTTAGATCCAGCATTTCCGAGCTTTGAACTAAACAGGGGACAAAAGCTGCAAATCGTGTGGACACTCCTGAGCTGTGCGGAGGTATTTCTGCAGCGTTCCACCAGAGCCTGTACCTGATCAGATATTTTTGGACTCGATCTTGGAAAAATGAACTTAAAAAAATATTGTAGTAACCCAGAACAGAAGCCTAAAGCTAAAATAACTGGGAACACTACGGCAAGGAGGCCTTTTAATGGTGTGTTTTACATTGCTTTATATGGATAATCTTTGGCTGGTAGAGTACAAGGGAAAAAAGGTTGACGCGGAGAGGCACGTACAGAACCAAAGCACAGAATCTCTGCAGAGCGGCTCAGAAAAAAAACCTACAAGTGGTTTGGCAAGTGATTGGGCAGTAAAGCTGTGGCAAAATTATGTGAGATGATGTCTGGAAGACCAGAGGGAAATCAGCAAGTGGGGAGATGCCGTGCCCTTCCAAAGCAGCAGCAAGCGCAGAGACAATGGTATTGGGAGAATCATAATACGTTTGAGGGACTCTGGCTGCTTCTGCTGAATGGAAAATAGTAGCTGTCTGGGAAAGAGATCTTTGAGTGGAGAGTGAAGGGCAGGAGACTGAGAGAGTTGTAGCCAGCAAGATAAACTGACACTCATGGCATTGTGGGAACTACTGAACCAAGCAGGCTGCAGCAGACTGGGAAACAGCTCCGTGTTGATTAGGATACAGATAGATCCAGGATACAGAAAGAAATGCCTATTTTCTTGGAAATCTTCAACAAAGTGTATGCATTACTACTGCATACTTGCTCTTGGCTACTTCTGTATAGGACTGGTGGGGTGTATCATGGTTCCAGGACCTTGTTTTAAGGGAAGGGACCAGGCAAGACCCTCAGCTCCAGGGGCGTGATGTGTGTGTGTGTGTGTGTATGGACACCAGCACCCCTGGGGCCAGGTGACAGTGGAAGACCAGGAGTGTCTTAGGAAAATGTACGTGCAGTACTGTAAAGCTACTGCATTCATCGCGATGTGCTCTTCTTTCTTACTGCTTTTATTAAAAATGGACACATTCTTTATTAGCACAAGAATGAGGGCGATATATGCTACAGCTTTTTCTGAGGTGTTTTTTAGGTATGTGGTATCACTAATGCTGGCAATTAAAGAGCTGCAAGTCAGAACTAGAAACTGACCCACCTAAAAATTTCAAGGCCAATTTAGAAGTCATGAGTGTATACGGCATGGGTTAGCTCAGGATATTTGTGTATTAGGATTTTTGTGCATACTTTGCAGCATACTTGTAGATCACACAGCCTATTGGTCTTTTTAGGGCTAAAAATTGAGCGTATATGAAGCCAAAAGTACAGGTCCTTGTATCATCCCCTGATTCTAGGACTCAGACTTTGAAGTTTTGCAGCATTAAAAGCACTGTCAGCAAAGATTATGACCTTCTCAGGAATGTTCCTGCCTGCCTCTGCCACTCTTCTCTGGAGCCTGGGGCTGGCAGTGGCAGGTTGAGCTCTGACGCAGGGAGCCGTGCAGTCGTGGCCGTGTCTCACCGGGCGATGCTTGTAGGCAGAGCAGAGGCAGCAGGCAGCCCTCTGCCATCCCCCTCCATGTCCTGCATCTCCATCGGGTGTCTTGTCCCCAGCACGGACAGCTGGGCTGATCACCACTTTGCCCAGCCTCCTTGGGGAAATAACACAACTTCCAAAACCAGCTTTTGGGCTTTTTTTTCCCCCTCTGTGTTACAGTAAGAATGGGTGGACTCAAGCGACTCATACTGCCCATCACCTTTGTTGGTGGCCCCTACAGTTCTTGCAGGGCATCGTTCTGAGCCCCTCAAAACTGGTGCAACATCAGGACTGTTTTTCTCTCAAGCACAGACAAAAACTTGTCCCTTTCTCTGCCTCCTGGCCAGCACAGACACAGCTTCTGTTGTCTCCTTGCTCCTGCCAGCCAGTTTTTTGCCACAGGGCTCTCTTGGCTGTGGCAGCTCCAAGCTCTCCTTTCGGCAGGGCCTTCCCTCCTGGCCTGGTGTGTCCCATCGCTGCCCAGCTCCACAGCAGCTCCAGACATGGACAGAGGAAGCCAGGGATGGATTTCTGGGTGCAGACACCCTGCAGCAGTGTGTGCCCTCATTCTAGGCAGCCGCGGGGGTGTATCGCGGTTTGCGGCTGGCCCCCCTCTGCACCAGAGTACGCGGGGGAAGGACGGGGAGCCGGAGGTGTGCCTCTGAGTCACCATGTCCCCTGGGCTCCTCTGGGCCTGGCATGGCTTAGTCACCGCCACTCGCCTGGAGCCGTGCCCCAGCCCCCTTGGCTGATGGCGGCACCCGCGGTTGCTTTTCCTGGGAAACCTCATGTCCTCGCACCTTCTGTGGGCTCCGGTGGGCAGCCCTCTGATTTCAGTCATGCTGGAAGAAGCCTGCCATGGCTGGGGGCTCTCTGGGGAAGGGTAGGGAGGCCAGGCCCCATCTGGCCGCACAAGCCCTCTTCTAGTCTTGGCCAGTGGGGTGGTGGGAGCCCAGCCTTGGCTGCCTGTGTGAATCCCCTGTACGTCATGCTAAAAGCGTATCTTGTCAGGAAACTTGTAGCAAGCCGTGGGAGAATTTGGCACCGGGTACTGGAGTGGAAAATATTAACAGCCTGTAAGAAAGTCTGGCTTGTGCTGCTGCGAGGAAATCGGCAACTGGCAGGGGTACAATTACTGTAGGAAACTCCTGAGCTCCTCTGCAAGAGGGCTGCGCTCGGACTGTGCATCAGGATGGGAGCTATTGCAAAATAACGTAAGATTTTGTGATCGCCCGGGGACACTGGCTAGAGCCAAGTTGCAAAAGAGCACTACAGTGGCTATTTCTCCAGTCCAAAAAGTCACATTAAAAAAACCCAAAGTAAACCAGGGAAAGAAAAAAAAAAAAAAAAGAAGAGCAAACTCAGCTCTGTAAAGATGGCACAGAAAGCTGGCACTGAAATGGTCGTGCTAAATGTAAACCACTGCTCCTCTCTCACCCCTGCTCAGCATGTGTGGAGGGCAGCGTTTCAGAGACGTTTGGCTTTGGCCTAATTCTGCTTCTACTGAAGTCATGCGAAATCTTAGGAGAAGTTATACCAACACAGCATGTTTTTAAAGAATCCCACTCTGAAAGATTTGGATCATAAACCCTCCATTAAAACGTTTATGGCAGCAGCATTCACACAGCTCAGCGCGACAGTGACTGTGGTATTGTTAAACGTCTGTCTGGCTGTGCCTGCTCCAGGACTCTGATTGAGCAGCTTGTCTGGATGCGGCCATAGCTGCAAAACACCTCCTCTTCCCAGCTATGTCCCCTGCCTCTGCGAGAGGTCACCTCCGCAGTGGTTGTGCTGGGAGAGAGGGCCCGGTCTTTCCCTGTTCTCCATGCACGGAAGTAAAAGGGAGATGATGGCATTTTCCATTAGCGCACCGGGCTGTGAGCTGCCGTGGGTGAGAAACACATACCCCGCCGGCTCCTTGGTGGCTGGTGACCTTTGGCGGGGGGTACGTCTGACAGCGATGGCAACGGCTTCAGCTGCATCCAGTCCAAAAATTGTGATGATTTTTTTCCTATGGTGCTGTGCTGAGAAAGAACTTAGTACTGTTGCTGTTCAGGTCTGAACACCATTGGCATGTTGTTTCCACAAGAAGGGAGAAATGCAGAGTCATATATTTGAACATTTTGAAAAATTTAATAATCTGACCTAGAAACTCCAGGTTTAGCTTATTTTTTTCTTCCTCTAAGGCCAAATGCTATCAACACGTACAAAGTGTAGAAGTCAAATATTTGTGTTTTTTGGCTCTTTTTATTGTTATACATCTGCTGTTGCAGTTACTAAAGTTCTTGCTGCTTGTGGATAACTTTGTAAATATAAAAGTGTTAATTTAGGGATCATTCAAGACAAGAAGAGTTTTTAAAGTTCTCATGTGATTCCGTGTTTGAGTGCTTCAGAAATGCCTTCAAAGCACATACCAAATATGACTGCCAGTCTATCATCTTTCTGCTGATGTGAAAACGTCGTTTGTATTGTTGCAAAAGTTGCCCTGAAAAACGAGTCCCAGTTAAGAACTTTATTAAAATAATCTTAAAGTTCTACACAGACCAACGATGCACAATGACATTACAATGTTATGTTAGACACATAAAGCATACTTGAAAATTAGAAAATGTTACTGCTAAAGGTAAAAGCCAAAACCCCAGAATTGTTAACAGGAAAGTTGCAACATTGATTAAAAATAGTGTCTGGCGATAGTCACTTGATGTGCTAACGTGAACTTTAAGAGTATTTGCAATTCTAACCTAATTAAGGTTTTGTTAGGTAATGCTAATAGGCATTGAGCCAATAACTTCATTTATCTAAGTGGAACACAGCAATTATCCAATGTGAGTTGCACTCTCGTAACTTCAAATGGGAGTCTGAGGGAAAAAGCCAAGCCTGGAGTGCTGCTGTACCTCAGTGCCCACTGGCTGCGAAACCAGCTACTTGCAGATGTTTTGCATTGCCCTGGAGTCTGGAGCATGTATCTGTTGAAGTCCAGGGATTAGGTGAGGCATCAAAATGTGCAGGTACTTTTGTCCTCTCTCTCATTTTGTGTGCGAGGTATCGCACATCTGAGGGATGAACCTACAGGGAAGGGGCATGGCCTGGATGATACCCACCCCAGAGCCTCCACAGCTTGTGGCTGATTCCTCTGGAAACTGTAGCTTTAGATAGATAATCCTTGTGCAAACATCTGTGTGGTGAATAGGTTAAGGGCTTCCCAGCTGCTTGGGAGGCTGCGTACCAGCTGTGAGCTCTCACTTTCGCAGCCTTGCCTGGAGAAGCCAATGTGCGAACGCAGCCGGGTCAGCCCCAGCGCAGACTCAGCAAGGTCAGTTCAAACTGTCTTCATCAGCAGATTAAACTAATCTGTCTAATTCTGTGCTGAAGCGTATGAGAACTGCTCATAGATTCCCTACTACCGGGTATGCTGTGGGGTTGGTCCCCACCAGAAGAATGATGGCAGCAAGCAGTGAGGGAGCATCAATGTCTTAAGTGTCACTGACACTAACAAACTGAGTGCGTACCCACAGGCTAAGAAATCTCAGTATGACAGTCAGTATGTAGCGGTGACTCTCGAGTCTCTGCGTGTACACAGTTTAATGTGGATTATATCGTCTGCCTCCTCTGCCTGTCCCTCTGCAACCCTTCTACCCCATACATCAGGAGAGAAGAACAGATTGAGAGCTTCCTCCCTGCTCTCCTGGTGACAAATGTATAGATTAAATATGCGTTCTTCACCAGCCGGTCTTCTTCACTTGCACAGAGGTTGCAAATCGTGGAAGTGAAAAAGCCACCTCCATTACTACTGCTGATGAAGAGAATTTATGGATAAGGATCAGATCACACTTTATTAATTTTGAATGATTGTGTTGGGTTTGTGTGGTAGGGGGTTTGGCAGTGGGGCAGGGACAACAGGGGTGGCTTCTGTGAGAAGCTGCCAGAAACTCCAGTGTTTCCAAGTCGGATCCACCTCTAGCCAAGGCTGAGCCAATTAGCACCTCTGTGATTAACATATTTAAGAGGGGTAAACAAAGAGAACCTGCAGCAGAGAGAGATGTGAGACACTCAGGTTAGTGAGGAAAGGTGGGAGGAGGTGACCAGAGGTGAGAGGGCAGGCTGTGCCCCTGCCCCATGGAGGGTCGCAGGGGAGCAGAGACCCCCCTGCAGCCCAGGGAGGAGCCCACAGTAGAGCAGGGAGATGCCTGAAGGAGGCTGTGACTCTGTGGGAAGCTCAGGTGGAGCAGGCTGCTTCTGAAGGATTGCACCCCACGGCAGGGGCCCATGGTGGAGCAGTTCACGGGGAACTGCAGCCTGTGGGAAGGACTCAGGTTGAGAGGTTGGTGGAGGACTCTCTCCTGAGGGAGGGACCTCATGCTGGAGCAGAGGCAGAGTGTGAGGAGTCCTCCCCCACTTTGGAGGAAGAGACTGACCTCAAACCCCATTTCCCATCCCCCTGTGCTGCTTGGGGGAAGGAGTTAAAGAAATCAGGAGTAAAGCTGAGACTGGGAAGAAGGGAGGGGTGGGAAGAAGGTTTTATTTAGGATCTGGTTTTATCTCTAGTTATTGTGCTCTGATTTGTTTGGTAAAAAAGTAAATTGATTTTTTTTCTCCAAGTCAAGTCTGTTTTGCCCATGACCGTAACTGCTGGGTTATCCCTCCCAGGCCTTGTCTCAGCTCATGAGTCTTTCCTGATATTTTCTCTTCTCTATCCCACTGTGGGCAGGAGTGAGCGAGCGGCCACGTGGTGCTTGGTTGCTGGTTGGGCCTAAACCATGACAATGATCCAAGGACCTGTCTGAAAGCAATGATCACACATTTTTGCACATTCAGTAAGACTCTAATCAGTTTGGTCCAGTCCACAAGACCCTCATGATTCAGGGATAACCCTCCCATATGACTAGCTGTATGTATGTAAATAACCTACTTGAATTTAAAAGGAGTATTTATCTTCTGTACCCAATCCTGTCCAAAGTGGTGCTTTATGTTTGTTTACATTCTAGCACTTGTGGACTAACAGCTTAACTAGTTTTGAGATTAAATCCTAGGAATAACGATAAAGTTAGTTATGACAAAATACAATGTGAGAAATCTTGTTTCTTTCAACAAAATTCACTGAACAACTGAGAATCAATACTAATTTAGACTTGAGGGAAGCAGGGTGGTAGAAAATAACCCTTGCAAAGAGTGATCATGAATGAATAGAATTTAAATTAAATGACAGGATAAGTGAAGGTTCAAAGGTTCAGTTCAAAAAGACAAACTGTAATAAATGTAGTTTTCCAGAGTAGCTGAGCTAAGAAACTATGGATTTAAATACAGCAGAAAAAAAATTAGATTTTAATCCACATTTCAAAATCTGTTAAGAATTTGTATCTCAGCAAAAAGGGAGATATGTAACAAAAAAAGTGCCCAAAATACTTGTACAGTAGAAATTAAGCACAAAGCATAGTGGGAATGAGAGGAGTGAAGAGCAAAGAAAATTATGTCTTAAAAGTCAGGAGTTGTATTGACGAAACAAGAATGGCCAGTAGTAAAGCTACCATATGCTTTGCAAGGAATATTAACATGGATAGTTAAGGGTTTTTTCCCAGGCCAATAAATATGAGGAGACTAAAGAGAGAAAAAGGAGAGTTGCTCTACAGCAGTATGGGATAGAGATGAAGAATAGTTTAAGGCCCCAAAGGGGGGGTGAAAAATTTCTCTTTTGACATTAACATAATATTTATTATGGAAGGCAAAGATCGGTCAGGTAATGGGAACAAAGGTATGGGAATGAAAGTGGAGATTATCACGTGGAAGGTAACAACGAGGCTCAAAGAGTTTAACTTGTTCAACTCCTGGGGTACCAGATAACCTCCACTCCAATAATCTGAACAAGTGGCATCTGACTTCTCAAGGGTTGTGGCAGAAACAACCTCCGAGTTAGGGATAGTACTGTGTGAGGACAGAATGACTGTATCTGTGTATACACGTGTGTACATACATGTATCTCCTTGCATATGTATTTTTAATATGCATGTAGATTTAAAGTAGAGAAAAGAGTATCTGGACAATTATAAGCCTAGTTGTCAGGCATCAGTTGTGAGTCAGGCTTTAAAGCAAAGTTTGTGGAATACAATAAAGATGTGGGATAAACAGAAAATGAGATAAAATAGAGCTTGAATTTACAAAAGAGAGATTCTGCCAGACTAAACTAATAGCTTTCTTTCATAAAATAGCTGGTCTTCCAAGCAAAGGAAATGTGGGATATCCAATCTATTTGGACAGATATGTAGCACTGCGTAAGCAGTTAATGCTTCATTAAAATTTTTGAATCATTTTTTCAGCTGGAGAAAGGAAGATAAACAACAGAACATTAGATTAACACAACCAAGTAAGGAATTTACTGCAGCAGAGACACAAAGGAGGGGTAGAGGTTGAGAGAAGTTATTAATTGAGTTCCTCTGTAAGTATTGGGTTGATTTGATTAAATAATTTTGGCACAAAATGATGCAATGAAACTTGCTGATGGGAAAAAAGAAAGGCAGAAATACCTTGCAAGCAGAACTAGATCTCGAAGTCTCACATAGTGAGGATAAAGCTGAACACGGGAAAATGCACGATAATACAATGTCCTAGCTCTCACCTGGAAATGATTGCAGATGAAAAGCCACCTATGTGAGGAGTTTATGGAAAAGGCAAAGCTGGACTTAATATATAGGAAGAGAGGTATTTGCCACAGGAACAGAGAAGGATTTATGCCACTGCAGAGGCCCCTTTGGAACCTGCCTGGAGTACCTTGCTCTCTCCTGATAAAATTCTGGTCTCCTCTGCTCAGGGAAGATGAACTCAAACAAGGACGTGCTCAGGCAAACTGAGATTCTGTCTTGGAAGTCACTTGCATGTTCCACTTAGCAAAATGAAGGCCGAGAATAAAGATTTTTCTTATAGACCCATCACACCAGGAAGCCTAATGGCAGCGAGAAAAAGGAACAGCTTAAACGAACACACAATCTTAGCACACAGGCAGGTGATATAAACTGACCATGACTAAGTGCTTCAAAGAAACACAAGGAGGATGAAGAATTGTAAGCACAAGGAGGCTTGTAAGAACTAATAAGCAGAGGCACCTGAAATTGCTGTGCTGTTGAACAGCTGAGTCTGGTGGGACTGGCTGGAGGAGGGCAGCGTAGGGAAACATCCAGAAGCTTTTCAAAGGATGCCCTACAGTCCCAACATCTTTTGAAAAAAAGATTTGCTACCTTTCCTGTCTGACAGTCTTTGCCTTGAGGAAGTCCTTTTTTCCCCTTTTGCGAAAGTCACTTGACCATTTCTGGTTATGTGAAAGAAATAAGTAATCATGTAAAATCCACTACTTCATTAGGCGGGGGGAAAAAAAAAGTAGACCCAGGTGTGATTCAGTAGATAAGACCTGGATGGAGAAATTCCTGCATTTTTTGTTTTTTTTTTTTTTTTTTTCATTTAAGATGTAAATATTTTAAGTAGATGGTTTTGATTTATTTACATTTTTTAATTAAAAGAAAATTACAGATAAAAGATGTTATAGCAATCATCTTCCAACAAAAGCAAAATATTGCAATGTAATTAAAAGGACTCCTCAAATTATAATTAGATTTGAAATTTAATTATGACTAGAATACTTCATCCCTATGCACAACTGACACCTTATTGATACATAACCTTTATTGTAATTTTATTACATTTGTGCTGAGATCTTAATCTGTGGACTAAATAAGATCATCAGATTTCTGTGAAGGCTTAGATATAGGTGAAGAAAGCAACACAATATTTTCTTCTATATATTATAGTGCAGTTCTTTATTTGTGTATTTCTGTTGGATCAAATGCTTTGTTCTTTACTTGGGCTCTGGTGTTCAATAACTGCAATACTTTGCCTTCAGCTGTAAACTGCAAAAAAATAGGAACAAATGCCAGCTGAGATGAAACTGGTTTAACTCCTTTTTCACCTCACCTCTTACCATTTGGGTTGCTGCCTCCTGTGGTTAAATCTCATTGTGGCAATGTGTCTGCATCTGCTCTACGCACATTTTTCTTGCTCAAATTTTTCAAATTCATAGGCACTTTCTGTAAGCATGTCCACATACGAGATCTTCAATTCTATTCTCCTTTGGGAAGAGCAACACAAGGTGTTGAGTAGACCAGTCTCAGGTGTTCTTTTATTGTCTTCTAATTTTGCTTAGAAATTTATCCATATTAAAGATTATAATTCTATTAGCAATTATAGCAGAAATGAAGTCCCTGGCAATCAATCAGATGTCCGGTTACGACAACTGAAAACACAGCATGCAAAAATGTCTCTTCTCATAAGTAAAACAGTCAGACTGAGGATCCCTGGATCTCAGTAGCTCCAGAAGGAAAAAAAGCTGTTCAGTGAAAGAGATTCTAGTCCTAGTACGTGTCTCTAGTTCTTACAATTTGTTTTAACATCCTTTTCCATCAGCTTTTGCGTTGACATTTAGTTTATTTTTATAGAAGACTGTTTGTTTTAATAGCAAGTGTTGCAAGTGCAACATTTAATAATATTTATTAAATAAATATCATTACACTATTAAATTAAATAATATTTGATAGAAATAACATTCAGCTATGAATTTTGAAGTAAATACAGGTGCATGTTCATTAGCTAACCACTGACATCAAAATGTATCTGCAAAACATGAAGTACAGTAGGACTGATAGGTTGAAACTTGTAAGCCTTTCTCCCTCACATAAATTTAGTACAGATTAGCAGTGCCCAGACACAGAAACCATGGCTGACCATCTGGTTAGGTCATGAGTTATATTGTGTTCATTGGGTGACACCTTGGAGCTTGTCCTTGTGTAGACACCAGACACACGCCTTCCCGAATCTGAAAGGGCAGCTAGAGTTATGGAGACCATAACTGTAAGCATGGTCCTCCGTTTGGATAAGCACATGAATGGGAGATGCCTATAGGGTATAATTCTTATTCATTTGCTTGTGCAAAGATTTGTGCCACTATCTCTCTATTAGTCACTATCTAAATTAAGTCTAATAAGAAAAGAATTCAGCATGTCAAGTAGTAACTATTCAATCATATCATCTCTCAGTTTAAGGATTAAATTATCACTAGCTTTCTCCTAGCTTTCTCCTGTTATTCCCAGATGTTATTATTTCTTATGACTGCCACAGACAATGCTGACAACTCAGTCAGCATCACATAGGACTTATGTGATATTAAATATAAAATTATTAATACGACTGACAAGTTGATACTGTAATAATGTAGAAATAATTTATTTCCAGCTGGCACATGATTTTACTTTTTATTGCCTGCATTTTTAGCATTTTCTTCATCAAATATAACACCTGTGCTGAGTTCTAATAATTTGTATTTATTTCTTTGTATCTCTCATATTCAGATATGGGAAGGTATCTTTTCAATATTACTGGGACAATGTTCAACTGTTCCAACTAACAACATAAAGAGTTTCTCGTAGAGTACTATTATTCTGTGTTTCCAACTTAGGTTAAACAATTAGCAATCAATACCAATTTTCTTTTCTTTTTGTCCAGTCGCTTTCTCACAAGGGTGAAATATAGGTGAAATATAGATGTTCTCAGCAGTAGGTCTGAAAGCATTTTACGTAGATGGGTTGTATTTTTGTTATCCATTTACAAACTGGGGAACATAAGACAAAGACCACCACCTAGATGGTTCATGGTAGATTAGGAGAAGTCCTATTGCCTTCTAAGCACAACCTGAGTGCTCAGGACCAGCGCTCTCTTGGGATATTATTGCAATCTTCTGCTTAGGAACTATGGTAACAACCACACTGGTAGTGGTAATAGCTCTATTCCAGTATATCTGGGGCAATTACCACTTGGAACAAAAAGCCAGCTTCATATATAGTTGTACAAAGAAACTTGTTAAGAAAGTTATTAAGTCTGAGTAGAAGGAAATCACAGGACAGTTGGCTAAAGAGCCATTAGGTCTTACGGTGAACCCTCTATGGGCCACTGCTGAATGATTCCCAGGTATACACACTCCATTACTGCACTTTGTCTAGGAACAAGCAATGACTCTGTGCCCTTTCAAAAACTCTTCAGACATCTAATAAATTTGCCTCCCTGTCACAAAATGTGACTGACATAAAAGAAAGGTTGTCCTTCCTTTTTCTTCATCTTTTTTGCCTCATGGAGAGTGGGCATCAGTGTGAGACCCTGGATGAGACCTGGGGTTCCCATACCTTCAGCTGTGCCCATTTGTTTGCTCCATGTTTAAGATCACCATCCCTCTGTGGAAATAACCTACCTTGAATACGAGGGGTGACAGAAGGAGCAGTTGGGGTGTGACTTTATAGTCTCAGTAAGGCTGGCAACTTGCCCCTCTGAGGGGAATGTCAAAACACTGGGCCTGAACTACTTTCAGGTTACATTTTGGAACGATTATAAGATTTAAAAAACCTGATCACCTCACATTATTCAGGTAAACTGATGGAAAGATGTCAAAATTCACCGTTGTTATAAACTGACACAAATGAAATATTTTTGGTTTTAATGTCTCCATTAGAGTGAAGTAGGTTGTCAGGTTTTTAATTGAGTTTAAAATAAATTCCAGTTGTTTTAAATTGTCAGCACAGCATTCAAGTTTAGGTACTGAGGTAAAAAGCCTTGTATACCTATTACAGTAAGGGCTTTAAGTTTACAAGATGGTTACAGAATGTAATTCATAGGTATGCATGCTAACCTCTTCACACCTGGGTTAGTTTGTCTGGCTATCTCAAATTCTCATTAATCTCTTTCTCTTGCAATTAATCTAGAAAGCAGAAAATGCAGATGTATTTTGGGTGTCCAGTCACTATAAATACTGAATAGCAAACAGTAAAAAGTAACCTGCTCACCAGAAAGGCCACAAAACATAGACTGGAATATCTTTTCTCACAACCTATTAATCAGACAGGATTAAATAACAAATGCATTATTGAAAAGTCAGTCAGTGGCAATTTGCAAACAGAAAAAAGGGGGATATCTACCAAACATGTTATTTGCAATAGAGAGTTCTCCCTGCTCCACCCAGGGGACATGTTGCTCTGTCCATTCTGTTTGATTGGACTCAAGGGCTGAATTTAAAGTGTTAAGCAGAACAGGTCACAATGCTTTTCCACAGGCTACGCTGTGAGGTCTACGCAGATATCAGCTGGGAGATGCTAGTAGGTCAAAGCTGTGGCAGGGAACATGCGAACAGCAGAGCATGTTGCCTACAGGTGTTTTGAACATGCCTTTGCCCTGTTTTATTTCCTAGCAGAGGTGTAGCCTTGGAGACCTCAGAGCTCTTAATTTCTGATTAGCAAGCTGTTCTTAATCACAAGCACTTAATGCAGGAGGAGGAGTTTATTCCTTTTCAACCCAACCATGTCAAAGCTGTGGCAGGGAACATGCGAACAGCAGAGCATGTTGCCTACAGGTGTTTTGAACATGCCTTTGCCCTGTTTTATTTCCTAGCAGAGGTGTAGCCTTGGAGACCTCAGAGCTCTTAATTTCTGATTAGCAAGCTGTTCTTAATCACAAGCACTTAATGCAGGAGGAGGAGTTTATTCCTTTTCAACCCAACCATTGCTTCCTGCCTTCCCATATGAAAAACTTTTTTTTTTTTTTGTGAATAAGAAGGAAAAGTTGATGGTTTAATCTTCTATTTTGCCTTCTGAATTCCCATGTGATCTGATGACACCTGTATACCTGGCTTTGCCTTGCCTTGTAAAACGATCATGAAAATATCATGTCAGTCATCTAAACCGCAGTGGAGAAACTGGGTCCATGAACAAAGTGGTCTCGTTGCTCTCAACCCACCTTCCAGTCAGTGTGCTAGCCTTTGGGAACATTAAATACCTTCTGTAATTTCTTCTGAAACCTGTTGCTGGATATTTATTATAATATCTACTCTCTAATTTGAGATGACCAACCACTTGAAATGATGCTATAGTAACCCTGTCGTACTGCTCTAATTATAACCTATTTGTGTTTTCTCTGTTTTCTCCCAACTGCGCAAAAATTAATGAGCGTTCCTTTCAAAGATAATGTATTGACCCTATTTTAGTCATGTTTTTGGCCTGCTACATTGCTCTTTTCAAGGTAACCTTGATATTGTTATAGACATATATTATAATTTTTTATGCTGGAACTATCTATATTGATTTGACTGTGGCCTTTGATCCAATAAATCACAACATATTGCTATCTGAGTTTGCCTCAATTTGGCTGAGTTTAACTACAGTAGAATGGTTCTCTGGCTACATTAGAGAGCAAACACCAGTCATTTTGTTTAATGGTGTTGAATCTGAGGTGAAAATGTTACATGCGAAGTTACCTCAGGAGCTAATTAGAGGGCTTTTACTTTTGCAGTTTTTATTAATGACCTGTCGACGCTGTATAGTTCATGAAATATTCTGTACATCTACATGCTGATGATGTGACCTTGTACACAGTAAGAGCACAGATAAGGTATCAGACCTTGACTGTTCTAACTCAGAATTTATGGGGTGATTTTCACAATTTAAAGATACAGTTTTCTGCTGAAATAAATTGGCTTAGAATCTTAGAAAATATAAAACATGTAATTAGAGGGATTGTCTCCCATGCTACAAACAGACCTAGGTGAACTGGTGTGGAAAATGTGTTTTCCCTCATCTCAGAAAATACATCAACCACTGAAAAAGCCAAAGCTACCTTTTCCCCCTCCTAAAAGGAAATACTGCTAAAGCTGGAAGGATCTAGACCTCAGTGTTTCTAAAGGCTGGGGTCCTTGAGATCTAGGAACTCACTTAATTTTCTGTCCAGTCGCTACCTGGGACAAGAATTGTAATATGGGAACTGAAAAAAAGAAAGAAACTGGTGTCATGTTACACATGAACGTGTAAAAACAACCCATGTCTTGCTGAATGTGAGTTGGGCTGTGCAATATGAGAGTCTCTGATGGTTTCTGTACTAAATCCCTACCCTTATGAGACCCTCTTTCTTCTCTCACCATTTGAAGAGAGGACAAACGAGGTGACCAGATAATATCCGTGCTCACTGGTTCAGTCAGAAAGTGCTACAGAGACTGGCCAAGGTGCAGGCATAGGCCTAGGTACCTGTGATGAGCAGCATGACAAAGGCAACGTTGGTTCAAATTCAGTTCCAAAATATCGTGCTGTCACATTAATAGCCCACATAGCCTCACTTGGGCAGGACTGGTCTACGCCTTGGATCAGAATTTATTTTATAGCATTTTTGAGACATCCAGTGAGAATGATATTTACCTATTTTGACATCAGTGGATACTTTGTTGTTGACTTTAAGGTTTCAATCTGCTTGCTTAAACATAGGCATTTAGTGTCATTGTCGGTCTTCTAGGTTATCCTGTTAGGCCTCCACCTGCCTTTGCAGAGGCAGGTGGGTCTCCTGTCTCACCTTCCCTACGACATCTTCAATAAACCAGCACATCTCAAGGTGAGAATGGATTAGCCCAATGACAGCAATCTGTTAGGAGAAATGTTAGGATGACCAAGAAGGCACAGTGCACACTGAAGTGGGTAAGAGGAAATAGTAAAAGGGATTGCTATACCTTGTAGCCTTCCTGACTGATGCCTTTCAAGTTGTAACTCCTCTTTTTCTTGCTGCATAAATTGTTATTACCCAAAGGTAAGCTATGAATCAGCCTTGAATTTGGCCTGGCTCTGTTTGCAACTGTAGGAACAGTTGTGACCATGATCTAAAAAAGAGTCAAGCATGTGCTTGCAGAGTTGTTTTCAAACCAGCCATATTTCAGTGTTTGGTTGGTTTTCTTGTTAATATAGAAATCCATAGTGACAGCAGCATCCGTGTTTGATTACGCTGTTTGCGGGAATGTCAATGATTGAGCTTGTCTTCTTGCAATGTTTGTATCATTATTGGTTTTAGACAGTAAGGTTGGAAAAAGTTCCTCAATAACAAACCCATAGTCTTTTATTCTTGGCCTAAATTATGTGTACTGTGCAAAGAACTCTTAACCAATTGGGTAGGTGTGCAAGGATCACTTACTCTTTGATCCCTGCATTTGAGAATGATGCTTGGAGCTTCTAAGTTCCTAAGTTTATGAAACTCATGGGAAGCCAGATCATTCTTTAAATTTCCTGATGATCTCATTCATGAGCAATCCAATTAACCATTCCAGGCTGACTCTTCTTTTCTTTCTTTCCCCCTGTCTTCCTTTCCCCTTCTTCTCTAGTTTTTTCAGAGGGTTAAATGCTTGCTTCACTAGATTGCAGAGAGAATTAATTATTTTGTCTCTGAGAGTTTTTGAAATTGAACATGTTCGTTTGCTTTTCCTTGGGCATTCAGAACCTTTGGTTGCATTTTCTGGCTAAACAATTTAGGAGAGTACGTGTTTTAATAATATTTTTCATTTGGACTTGTATTCCAAAGACATTTTAGCAATTCTGAGAATTGTATTTGATAGCTGCTTGTACAAGCCTGTGTTGTTGATGGAAGGATTTCTTTATTTAAAAACCAATATGTCAGTTCATATCTTCTCCAGCTCATCAAGGGATGAATCATTAACTTTCTCATCTCTCCCTGGCCACTTGGATTATGTGTAAAGATATACTGCTTTATTCCACTGCAGTCCAGGGTTCCTGCTGCAGGCAGTTTTGAGGCTTAAACAGGCAGAGAAGACAGAGACCAGGCAGAAGTGCTGGAAGGTAACACTCGTGCAATGAGAGAATGGAAGCCTAGTTATTAAATCTTTCCCATTGACAAAAGAACTCTATATTTTCAAGTTCTCTAGTATTTTCAAGTTATTCAGCAGCTCTTGTTGAGACATGTCCTTAACTTCTTGCATCCTCTCCACTATCACAAGTGAAAGAATGTACTTTTATTTAACATGATCTTGGCCACGCAGTCTTGTGTGACGTTGGGACTGCAATTCAGTCCCAAACAATGGGAACTCCAATACAAAAAAAGTTTTAAAAAATTTTGTTTATTCCATAAAATTATTACCTTGTCACATTGGCAGTATCAACTCTCAAGAGCTTTGGAGGGTGAAAAACGCTTCTTCAGTTTCTCTTTCCCAGAGCTGCTGCTGCAAACAGGCAGAGAAAAAAGGTGGTAGGAAAATGAAGAAAAGGTAAGTTGAGGAAGTGGTTTAGATACGGAAGGAGAGGAGGAGGGAAAAAACCCGCAGGAGATGTGAGAGTAAGTTATAAATGCGGAAGTCAAATACATGGTCAAAATGACTGAGTAGAGAGAGAAACGTTTGACTTCTGGACAGTGTGATAATGTGTTATCAGCTCTCAAGAAGCACACTGCAGCAGGGCGTCATAAGATCAGAGATTGTCCACTTCAGGAGCAGTGGGTCTGGCTGTTTGTGTAACAACATTGTCTTTATGGAGTGCCATTGCTTGTACTTACTTATTCCATCCTAGAAGCCCTGTTCTGGACAAAACCTCTAAATGCTACATGGATGTATGAAAAAACACAGTTTTTGCTCCAAAGAGTTCAATGTGTAAAGCTCCAGACAGATGATTAAGTTTCAGTGGTCTAACAAGTTGCCACAATGACTTGCTGCATGCATACTCTTTGCTGCTGTAATGTAAGCTTAGGTTCTTAAACCCATTTCGCTGAAGTTTAAGTTAGTGCATTTTAACTTGTATGTGCTGTGGCTTAAAACTATGCAAATAACTACTTTGGCTCAGCTAACACGTGGTACTCATTAAGCTGTGGCAATTTGATTATGCATCTGGGCCCAAAACAAGAGACAACATATGGCTGCAGACATAACTGAGGGTATTTCAAGGAAACCAAGGGACAATGTAGGTCAGCATGGTAGTTGGTTGTCTCAGCACACTGTGCGTTTAACCACTGACAACTTTTCCCAGATTTCATGGAGAAGGAATGTTTTAAGGATAAGTTTGAAGAAGAACACTGAAATGATATTTATTTATGACCATTAAAGCTATTTGTTTTGAAGACTCTGGGGATAACCTGTGGGACAAACCATGAAAGCGTTTGTTTGAAATTTTAATAGGCCA
Organism: Eurypyga helias; assembly: GCF_000690775.1. Taxonomy (NCBI): domain Eukaryota; kingdom Metazoa; phylum Chordata; class Aves; order Eurypygiformes; family Eurypygidae; genus Eurypyga; species Eurypyga helias. The sequence continues at coordinate 19,825 of NW_010242111.1, read as the reverse complement.
GACAGTAGTAAACAACTCATTAATGAAGAAAAGCTGATAGGAAGTGTGAGTGAGATCAGCTATGAGGTTCCTTTAAAATAACAAGGAGTAGTTTTGTATTTGATGAAAGTGAAAAGAAGAAAGTGAAAAGAGGGAGTGAAATGGTTAAAAGAAACAGGCTGGAAAATAATTTTTGCCAGACATATTCTTAATGGACATGAAGATGATTGTTTTTGTCAAGGCCAGACAAAAGAATGTTGCAGTAATCAAGATGTGCTGTGATTAGTGGATGGGAAGAGCTATATATTAGAGCTGTTCTGCAGAAAGAATCTACTAGATAGAGACATAGCCCAGAGGGGAGGTTGTGGAGAGAGATTCAGCTGTAGGATGAAACCATCTGATTAAAGTTTAAGTTTACAGGTAAAGCATTGGTTCATATTTATACTGGCTGTCCTAACAGTGCCAATAAATCTTAGTTTAATATGCAACAGAGATGCTTTTCCTGCTCAAACCTGAGTTTTGCCCCTGAGGTTTACTAAAAATAGAGCATGTGGAAGTTCCTCTCTTTATTTTTTTTCTTGCTTCCTTTGTCTTTTTATAAATACCTGTTTCTCCTTTTATCATAAATTACAAGGAACTTTTCTTTGTTGCTGCTCCTTTGATATCAGTCATGTTGTGTTAATCACATGATGTGCACAACAATGCTAACTCCTCACTTAGGTGAGCTCAGGGTGACCCTTGGGTAGATGTAACAGGTACAAGAGCTTTGGACTCATGCTTGGACTCATCTCCTCAATATCAGAAGGATATTGACCACCTGGAGCGAGTCCAGAGGAGGCCACAAAGATGATCAGAGGGCTGGAGCACCTCTCCTATGATGAAAGGCTGCAAGAATTGGGCTTGTTCATCCTGGAGAAGAGGAGGCTCCGAGGAGACCTCATTGCAGCTTTCCAGTATCTGAAGGGGCTACAAGGGTGCCGGGAGAGGACTTTTTACAAGAGCCTGTAGTGACAGGACAAGGGGTAATGGGTATAAATTGAAATCAGGGAGGTGTAGATTAGATATCAGAAAGAAGTTCTTCACAGAGAGGGTGGTGAGGCACTGGAACAGGTTGCCCAGAGATGCTGTGGATGCCCCATCCCTGGATGTCTTTAAGGCCAGGCTGGATGAGGCTTGGAGCAACCTGGTCTAGTGGAAGGTGTCCCCGCCCATGGCAGGGGGGGTGGAACTAGGTGATCTTTAAGGTCCCTTCCAACCCAAACCATTCTGTGATTCTGTGATCCTCCTATCAAGGTGCTGTGTCGCAGGTCTGGCAGGATGCACGGGACATGGTCTGTGCCCACCACCTACCAGTTGCTGCATGATAAACGCTGTCAGATCGTGACAACTACAGGCATGCGCAGCCTGTGTGCTCCGGGTACCACTTACCAGTTGCCCCCAGTTTGCTATTGCCTGTATCAGCATTTAAAATAGTGCTACACTGATTCTTTCAGGTGGAGTGTGGGGCTGGGATGGGGAGATTTCGGGAGGAGGAGGCGTAAGAGAGAGAAAGGAAAGTGAAGCTGGTGGAAGGAGCTGTGGAGGTGGCAGGAAGAGTGAGGAGGGATGGGGAGACAGGGTTTGAGTGGGGCATCAGTCTGTAGTGAGAGGAGATGGGCCCAGGGGAAGCCAGGTCAAAGATGGGCCTTGATTGGCTCCCAGGAGAGAGAAAATAAACCAAAGCATTTTTAAAGAAATGGATTTCTGCGTTAGAACTAGCTTTGGGTCCTGGTGGAACTGGTGAGGGAGGGATGTACAAGCTGCGCCAGGAGCCTGCTGCTGGGGTTTCACAGCTCTCGAGATCCACAGCCAAAAGTCAGCCACATGGAGCACTTTTTGCTCGCAAGTTCTTCAGTGCAGTTCTTCAGCACATAGGTGCTTTTGCAAATGTGTCTTGATTTCATTTATAGCTCTTTAGAAGAAATCACGTGGGGAGGCTCACACGGCATGCAGGGACTGACTGCCACTCCTGGTCCCCTTCCTCTGAATCAACTCACCAATACTGACAAGGACAAGCTGTGTGTTGTGCCAGCCACATACGAGGGGCAGGTTTCAAACCTTAGTCTTCCTGACTCCAGGAGCCAGGAACATGCCAGGATTGGTTTTAGATAGTGCTGCCAACAGGCTCATCTTCTTAGAACTGGAATAAAAGCACCGGTGCCCAGTGCAGCCAGGGCCGGAATTAATTTCAGCACAAACATGGAAGTGCCATGCAACATTTGACACTATTGAAATTCTTTGAAAATGTACAATGGAAAGAACATCCTGAAATTGCACAATTAAATGAAGCAAAGATTTAGTTCTCTGAATTTAATCGCTAACAACAGAGGCCTAGGACCGCTTATCATACTTAATATGGATTACTTCGCATGAGTCAGACAAGCAGGATTTCAGCCCATAGGGGTGACAAACAAATTGTAATAACCATAAAAAGGTGTAGGACTGCTTATTTATAGAATGCATGTAAAAAGTCCCAGTACAAACTCAGTAGACAGGCTTCAAACACCAAAAATGGCCAGCTCTAAGTTGTTTCTGAATTATGGCAAGACCTAAAGACGGCCTAAAACCAATTAACTTTTTTTTTTTTTTAGTCTTTTTATGTTTCAGAAATGACCAAAGAGATCTCTTTGAAAATATATTACCAAAAAAAAAAAAAAACCAACTCCTAGAATTAAACCTTCTGTGAGAAGCTTCAGCCTGGAGCAAAATTTAATGGCTGAGCTATAAAGCACTGAAAACTTTCATAAAGGGGTTCATAAAGAAACACCAACTGACCCTGAACCCAAGGAGGTCTAGCAAGCTCCACTGTAATAAACACAGGGCCTAGTTAATTTTCACTTAAGGGGTGTATGACATTTGAGTAAGATGTGGTTACTTTATGTTCACTTTCAGCACATATGTCCGATAGATATAAATGACAGAGGGGGATACTGCAGCCGAGAGGTCTGCTGTAAGTTACAGCCAGTCCTAAATGAGGTTATAAACTCTGGTAGCCAGGGACTTTGCTTTTTCATGTGTTGGTAAGGTACCTAGCATGACTGGACAGTAAGACCCTTTTTATCTACACTTCCTACATCTATGCCTCCTCTAGACTTGCGATAGACAGTGTGGGGTGCATACACAGCTCGTTTTCAGAGAAGGTACATTAAAAAATAACTGCTGTTACAGCTGCTTTCACTGCTTCAATGTTCATCCCATGGGAACTGCCAAATTATAAGCCATGCTATATCCTTACCTGATTAATTGATTTAAGCTAAATGTAGCATTTAAAAAGAAATTTTCCATAATTTGGATTAAATATAAATAACTCTATGCTCACTCACTCTAGAAATACATATGTTATCTGTATGGAAATACTCTATTCATGTGTTTGTGTTTAGTACAAGCATAAACACATGCGATATGTGAGGCATGGATGTGAGGCAGAGAAATCCTTTGCTGTTTGTAATCACTCGGACATGATCGGTGCTTCTATAACACATTTTCTTACACCTCAGAATGTTTTGCTATGGGTGGATTCAGGACTAGTATTTCATCCAGGAGAGAGGCAAAACCTAATCTAGGTCATTGCCTCCTCTTGGCCAGCGAGGGATGCTCTTGCACTAATAAGACACGTGTGCAGGGGCTTTAGTCTCATCCTCTCCCTTCTTTGCCACTCCTCTCTCCTTCACCTCCCTCCTCTCCCCTTCCAACCTCAGCCACTGTTGGCCTTCAGGCTAGATCTCCCAGTACCAGTAAGATAGAGCTTCAAGAAAGATCCAATTTTTCAAGCATCCTACGTTTAATTTTAAATTCTTCATCTTAGCATTGGTCAGAATTCATTCCAAAACCAGGCAGGAAAGTGAAGGAAAGGCAGATGTTTGTCAAGGCTATATTTAGCAAGCTGTTGCTTAAATGTGAAAATCAGTTATACTTTAACCATGAGTGAGAAGCACAAAAAGCATATTCTTTCCTCTACATGTGTTTGCAGAACACTTCTCTTTTCTTCACCTGCAATAGTGATATGTTCCTTTAAACTTTGCCTCTCCTTGGTTATCAGTAATGTATTGTGGGTCTAACAATGGTGCCTGTATTCACAATATTTGTGGAATAATGCCATCCATCCCCATGGATTCGTTGGTTCACGAAGGTATTGGTGAAAGGTGGGATCGATTTACTCAACTTTTCATCATAATATTCCTATTGTTCACTGCTGAGGCATGCATAACAAACGGCCTTTAGTGTAAACAGCCCAGCCACTGAGCTTAGCGATTACTGTGAGGGGTCTGTTTGAGGTGGGTATTTCTAGTTCTTTGATATATGACTCATTAAACCCACTCTATGTAAGTATTGTTTACAGTGCTTGCTGTGCTGATGGCTTGCATCTGAGTACTTGTATTTAATTTGAAAGGTATTTTCCTACACTTAGAAGAAGTCTTTAAGTGCCTAAACCACTCTTACATTTTTCATTATAAACTATTGGCAGAGGAATGGGAAGGAGCTGGGAGTTTCTTGTAACAAGAGAAATGACCTTTTGTTTCTACAGACTTTCCTTTGAACTCTGTAACCTCCTGTCAGCAGAAAGCAAACAGTAGGATAATAGTCTCTTCTCAATTTCTCCAGCCTTTTGTCCTCCCAAGACTCAAAGGCTGGCCTTGCTCCTCAGTGCTTGCCTTGCTAATAGGACACAGATCTCAGGAAGATAACTACGCAGGACTACCATGGCCTAAGTTTGTTACATATCCTCAGTTCATATTAACTTCGGTGCTTTGACACCTGCACTGAAATGATCTAAATTATAGATTGTCATTTTTTAATGGATCGTGATTACACGGGCCCGTTGCTTTTACTCAGAACCAAAACTGCTCAGATCATGACGGGACTGTAACAACAGAAGCATCCATTTAATTGGTTGAAGTATGCCCCTCTGTCCGTGGCGTGATTGCTGTGGAGCAGAGCCTGCACCATTGATTTCATTCCCTCCAATCAATGGATAAATGGCACACCTAGTCAGTTTTAAGTGGCACACTTCCCTGTGTTTTACTCATGGTGGTTAACAACTATGAATCAATGTCTGTGACAATAAACTCCTGTTAGCTGGCTTTTAATAGTTTCACGCTGCTGCTTTTCTCGACTACGCCTTTAACTTTGCCTTTGCCGTCACTAGTTTTGTAAGTTTAAAATGTAGGTTGGTGTCTAGGATAGTGAGTAAAATAACGAATGAAAGGAAGGTGGAATGGTTGAAGACAAAGACTAGAAATTATGTGTTAAGAGCTCTAGTTCAGTTTTTCTCTGTCTTTCACTGTGGCCATGTTACTGGAGATAGATTTGAACTTGGTATACACAACTTCTACACTACCTCTTCTGACCCTGAGTCTGATTTTAATATTGGCAGAATGAAGTCCTGGAGGAGTCCTCCTGCTTGGGAAGTCTTTACTTGAGGCAAAGGTTCTGTAGAAATTCTTGTATAATTCCCTGGTTGAATGAGTATATCCAGCTACATGAGAGGTGAGACCATCCTTGCATCCTCTGAGATACAGTTCCTGAAACACACCCATCTTCTTCACTTACAGCGGAGAGACGACTTCTCTGCCTTGGGTTGAGACCACTTTTCTCCTCTACACAGGCACCCTCCCATGCATGCATGCATGATCTGGGGTCATTGAGCTGGAAGTATTTTCAGAGCGTGGATCAGAGGAAAATTTTGTCTTGGACATTGCATTATTCTATCAGTCTCTCAAACAGGACAGATGCCTCTTGCAGGTGTTGTAGAACATTTATAATCACTGGATAGAAGGGGTGTCATAGGTTGAAAATACTTAGTGTTTTGTATTCCTCAATACTTCATAGGTTTTAGTAAGCTTGACTATTCCGTGATTGATACGTTTGTTTCCTAGACAGATCATTTATGAGTTCTTCTTTATTCTTCTATGTTGCTCATACTAAATGAATACAGTTGTATCTTTATGATACTTTCCTCACCCTCCCATCCATTTTATTTTCTCTCCTGAAACTTTCAAATAACTTTAAATTAGATATTATTAACACTATTTTTACATACCATTATGAGCACTTTTATTATTATCCTGATTTACTGTTACAACTGTACACAAAGGCTCCTGTTCAGGTAACTTGGGAATAACCTGTTGAAACCTTGGCTAATAACACTAATGTATCTGACAAATTTGTCAGCATGGATTAATTGTTCTTCGGGAAAATTGTTAGCCATACAGAGCACATCATTTGAGAGAACATTCAGAAGATGAAGCCAGGAGGGAGAACCTTGTCCCTAAAATAAGTTTATGGTTTCCTGCTTGAAAAGCTACACAGTTCTGAAGGCCTTTTGTAAGTTAAGTCTTACATATCATTGCTAACTTATGTTCCTTACATTTCTGCTGAAGTTAATGTAGGCTGACATCGTTACAAAGGCAGTACTTCTTAACAGGAGCAAATGATTTTTTGCACAGCATGTCCTGCGTATAACCCACAAACAAGACATTGTTTGGGTGAGTGTATATTTGAGACCTGTCACCGGTGAGTGAGCGTGCCAGTGGGCTACCCCCAATTATTCATTATTAATGTTGGAGTTCTTTTTTCCTACATCAACTATTCTGGGACTTTCCAGTGTTCTGAGTTAATACAGTGTGGATAAAACTATACAAGGCAAGTTTCTTCATCACTGTAGAGTAGTATTTAATATCTATAGCCAGAAATACTTGAAACAGGTCAGACAACATTTTTTTCATTGGAGTACCACTAAACACATGGAAATTCGAAGGCTTCCCATCGGTGAACTGTGAATTTTAATGAAACTCAGGTAAGACTCTGTCTTTAATGTCTTTCTGGGATTCTTTTAACTTTGCCACATCTGTGCTGTGTTCCTCAACAGTCTACCTCCTAGAAAAGAATCCCAGACTTCCGAGGACCTGCAACTCTTCCTTATAGAGAAATATATGATTTTTCTCAGGTTTGGTTTCAAATCTGTGCAGAAAAGTAACGTTGAGTTCTCAAATCCTACATGACCTAGACTTACTTTTCTCTGGTCATCTTTAATTATTACTCTTCATAGGTAGAATACATGTTCCTCAGTGCTGTTCAAGCAAAAGCTGGGATGCAGAAGTATGAATCTATGAATAGTACAGTAGTATGTAGCTGTATAACACCTAGAAACGTAGTACTTCATTCCTTATCACATCACAGCCTCTGGATACACAACAGAAATCCCTGTTCTAAGGAGCTTGCAGGAGAAGTTTAAGGTAAGAGTAGAGGACATACCTAAGGAAGGTGGACACAACAGATGTCTGAGAATTACTGCAGAGTAAACAATGCATAGAAAATATTTGTTACTGATAGTTGTTCACAGAAGGATTCTTATTTATTAAATATGGCCTGTGAAATGCAGTTTTCTCTGTGTTTCTTCAGGGTTGAAATCTATAAGTGGTGAATTTACATCTAGATAATTCCTGTTCATCAGCTATTGTACCCATTTTATTGGAAGGTGAGACACACAGGAGATTATGGCATGTGCAGAGTAACTAAGAATCAGAGCAAAATAGCATCCAAGACTTCTAGATTCTTGCTCTCCCACCCAGATGCAACTCTTTAAGGGACATTTGCTTTGTGATTTCCTGTTCAGTTGGCCAGGAACACTCAAAAGCACTTACATTGCCAACTGCCAAAGTGTAAACAGGCAGCAGAGAAGCTGATAGTCCTTGTGATCATCAGTAATTAACTGATGAGCTTGTGAGCTTCACTCTCTGAGAGAGGAAATGTAGTCATCCGTGTTGGAGTTCATTGGATCCGCAGAGGCAGTGGAATCCTGCTGTTCTGTGGTTTGTTCTGAGTTCAGAATAGGTCCGAATAAGTCTAGTCTGTGATGGCCTAAGGTGCCAAGAGATTGGTGCTTGATAACCTTTGGTAAGACTTGATAACCAACCCTAGAGACCTCCTACAGTTCCTATATTCCCAACGGGTTTGTGGCTGCAGTGCCCTTGTACTGCCAGAAAAGGGAAGTCAACTTGTTCCCCTGCAAATGATAAATCAGAACCAGCCTCTATGGTGGTTTGTGTCATTCTTTTACTTTATTTTTCCATAGCTCTCACTTTTATTTTTGTTTTGCTACCACTGAATAATATGCGGCCCCACAGGTCTGGCACAGGGAACCTGATGAAAGTGAACATATAAGAAAAATATTAGTGGCTGCACTCTTCATTGCAGAGGTAATGGCCACTGACATTAATGGGAATTATGCATGTGTGGAAGAGGAGTATGGCCCCTTTACTTAATAGAGCCCTTAATATGTTTTAGTGAGCCATGGTGATGTTCTAAATATCACGAAACCCAAAGGAGACAGAGAAAACAGCCTCTGGCACTGATGAGCTGGATTCATTGCTCTGAGGTGGATGGCTTTTCAGGAATATCCTGGTTTCTCCTCTGGAAATAGTTCTGCCTGCACTATTCATTGACATGAAAGAGGAAAAGGTAAGGAGAGTGGACAGAAAATGGGAAAAGGAAGTAGAGAGCGATCCAAGTTGTCAGATGTCAGACTGTCACATAAATACACAAAAGTCCAAAATTAAGCATTATACTCAGACACACACAAGTATATATATAATTTTACACATATAATATTTTTGTCTGCCTTTTATTATAATTCTGGTCTAGCCTTGCTTTTCACTTTGTTCTGTTTTATGAAAGTAAAATGTGAAAATCTACTGATAAGCCAAAATAATAAAAACTTTATGGCATGTCAGGGCTATTTTTTTATTATTATTTTTTAACCTTGATCGTGTTATAATAGTGAACATATGTATCCTTGGTCTTAATCACCTTGTCGAGTTAAAGTGTATATTCAACTTCATTTACATGACATATGATCTAATGCTGGAGAACAATAATACCATTGTAGTGCTAATTGAAAACTGTGAGCTGAGAGCCAGAAGAAACCGCTGGTCTGATTGCTGAGGGTCCCAGGGAAAGGGATTTATTCCCACACCTGCAGTTGGTCCATAACACTAACATTGTTACCAACATCTGGGTCTAATCAGCACAGAGGCCTTGATATGCTGCTCCTGTGGCACATAAATTTAGCATTATATTCATTTTAAAGGCCCCCTCTTTCAGTTTTTTAAGGACAAGATAGATTCATGGCTCCACAGAGTCTAACAAAGTAGAAACCACAAACAGAGTAAGTTACTGCCAGGTTTCTTAGACCATACTTACCTAGTATATGCCACTTAAATAATGGAATTTTATGCGCAATTCTGGTTTTCAAAAATGCATCTCCATAGAGTGTAAAGTTCAGCTGAAAAACTATGTTTAAGGTAAAAAGCAAACACGCTTTGCCAATTTGCATATATCAGTTTTTACTGTGACATCTGAGCTATATCAGCCACAGGGATGGCTGCCGAACCGACGACGGTCCCGGCAGTTCACAGGAAAAAACACAGCTCTGCTTGGATTGATGTCTGACCCCAGGCAGCTGCGTCAGCCAACGCTGCCCTTGTGGGAGGGGGTGCCGTGGTCTTCCCAAATGGCTCTCCAGCGCAGGATAGGAATTCTCTGTCTACGGTTTGGTTCCCAAGCTCACTTTTACCATCAGTGAAATGGCTCTTGGTACCGTCTTCCTGTCTGTGGCCTTGCGCACAAACAAGGCTGTGGAGAGCGCCAAGGCAAGATGATGCCGCTACACGCGTGGAGGTGCAACGGGGCGCTGCACAGTTTACTCCTCTCATACATGATAACCTCTTGAGCTGCAAGAAAAGATCTTGTGTGCAGGGTGCTGCTTTGGAAAGTGAGAAAACTTGAGTCTCTCTTGCAACTCAGCTTCTGTGATTTATGCTTGAAAACACGCCATGCCTTATTTTCCTAATTCTGAAAGTAAGATTGTTCCACAGGCTACCGTGAAGTTAAAACCCCATTCATAAAGGCAGTGAAAGTATTCAGAGGAAATGGAAATTGTACAAAGAGAGAGAGCGAAAAAACATGGGACTGAAAGCCAGGCTGTCTAGGCCAAAGAGCAAAATTTAATTCTTCATTTGTTGAGGATAACCCGTGATTATTTTTGCTAATGCATCCCTTGGCTGTCTCTACAACTATGTAGCTGACTGGCTGCTTGCCTTTGTATCTTCATGTGTTTTCCTGGGAAGTCTATACAAACAACAGGACAGACATGGACAGCATTACAGAACGTGGGTATTTTTTTCTGACATGTTTCAATATCTGCATATCTTTAATATTTGTAAATGGTGAATGTAATTACGCAGAGAAATTTTGTTAGCAGATACAGAAATTGATGACTTTTTATCTTACTTCTGGCGTTGATCTTTGGTAGCAGCAGGCTGTTCATTTAACTGTTGCCTCTCTTACCTTTTGTGCCTTCTGGGGATAAATAATGACGTAGAGGACTGTTTACCTAAGGTTCCAAGATAGAAAAATGCCACAGGGGTATAACAGAGGCTTAGCACTGTAGACTGTAATTACATCAGTTGGCTGGAACATAGGGTTTCATCTTGGTTCCTCTACTGTCAAGAAGAATGTCTGTTTCATGAGAAAAACTGTTTATTGTAAAGGCACAAAATGTATAGTTTTGTAATCTCCGCAGCCTTCTCAATACCAGCAGGGTGGTGGAAGAGGGAGGAATTTCCTTTTTATTACTAATAATTCCAGGTAGAGTTTTTAAACTGAGGAGTCATAACTTAAAACCAGAAGATGTCAATGGAGATATTAACACACTGAACCAGATTCTCAGCCACTATAAATTGAGGTAGCGCTATTAATTTTGATGGAACTACATTTCACCCCACTTGAGGAGAAGGTGTATTATTTACGGTATGACTGCAAAATCTGCCACTTGATTTAGCATAGAAATGTGTTCTGGCACCAGCAATTGGTTTTGGTAATGCGCCAGTTTGCTGGCTTTGAAGGATTTCCAGTAGCCAAAGGGGAATTTTAGCACCCAGCATTGCCCTACCCCTGTGCTCTGTTTCCGTGAGTCCGCAGCGGATTTGTCTCATTTCCCTTCCAGTTGCATCAATCCCTTGTCAGCTCTACTGCGGTTCGGTACGGTGCTGTGACTCTGCTGTGCTCAGGCGGTCAGGAATGGTGTTCGGAGGAGAGCCGCGGGGTAGGAGTGTTAGAGATGTTCGATTTGTATGCTTTCTCATCCTTCTTCCATTTGCTGCCGGGAGAGCGAATGCCTGCTGTACTCTTTTTCTCTGCTCCTGACCAACTTTGTGACCAGAATGAGAAATCTGAATTTCAATACCTGTGGTCTCACCACAGCTTCCACACGCAGGAAAACCTCCCACGCTGCCCATGGGAGATGCATGGGAAGAAGAAACAAGATTGGGGTCCCACGTCATCTGCATGAAAGGCTCACTCGCTGCAGCTGTTTTGGCTTTTTAACTTCCCTGCATTGTTGTATTATTGAAAGTGCTACTTAAATGAATTAAATGCTAATTATTGTAAGAATTGACTAGTCAATTTTAAAAGGGCTTTCCTCATAAGTTGCTCTTATAAATAGGAGCAGTCTGGCAAAGTGAGCAAAACCAAAAAGGTCAGAGTAATGCAATTTGTCCGTGTGGCTTTATTAACAGAACACCTGAGGCACACAGCGATCTCACATTTATTTTGAATGTGGTAAAAACAGCATAAGCAGACAACCAGGTTGTATAACTCCACGTGGACATCGTGGAGTCCAGGCTTGTATTTCAAGTACTTTGCAGGCACGTTACTCCAAGGGGAGTGTTTCTCATTTCATTACGTATTCTTCATGATGTCACAGATAAGACACAGCAGCTGTATTACAGACATTTAAAAGAATAATCAGACTCTGGAGAAGGCATCTCACGTCATGCCGTGTTTTTTAATCAAAGTGCAATTGGTGGTGTGTCACAAGTAGAGGAAAGGAGTTAAGTTTACACCATTGGAACATCCTGATCGTTCAGATGTATTTATCTTAATGTGTGAAATGCAAAAATATGATCAAATACAGGTATGTTATTATTTTAATCATAATGTCTTACTGCATTTTATGTAGCTCCTTCTAATGTGATACCAGCAGATCTAATGAGCTCTTTAGGATTTTTTTGCATTTCAAAGCACGACCTCCTAAAAATTGGGATATTTCTTTCATCCAGGATAATTTTGCTGAAAAAATATCCAACTTTTCAAATATTAACATATATTTGATGTGGAAAGGGACATCGGACATATTGCAACAAATGAAATTACTCGATTGTAAAATGCATCTCTAAAACGAAGAAAAATTCACAAATATTATTCTGATACTTTGTCAAAGCACGTATGATGGCAATCTACAGCTAAGCCCCAGTTCTGCAAGCGATAATACGAGAGTCTGCTGGGCACAGTGATATACCCACATGGTGCTGATTGCAACCCTGAAGACGTTTCCCTGAGGTCTTTTCTAGAAATCATAATTTTTTCGTTATAATTAAATTATCCAACCATTTTTTTCTCTTTATGAATCATTCACAAGCTGAGGCTAGTTTCTGTGACTGTTTGCAACCGGTGCAGAAAAGTTAACGTGAAGGAATATCTGACTGTGTGATGTTCATAAGTTGTACGTTTCAGTTATCTTGTATGGCCAAGTTCAAAAGGAACTGGGATCATTGCAGAAATGTTTCGGGTTTGTATGTATCATCCTTTGAATTAGGAACCTGCTGCTATCACCTATTTGCCCTTGAAGATCAGAGCTTCTGTGTTGCATGACGCTGATGATTCACCGAAAACACATGATTCGGCTTCTTAATCCTCAGTGGATGACTGAAACATTTTAAGCATCAAAGTCAGGAACAGGAGGAAAAAAAAGGAGTGAAGTTTGAATACCCAAGTAAGGCACTCAGCTCTCACTAAATACTGTGGTGCTCAGGCACCCAATTCCTCCAGATTTTTGGAAATCCTCTTTACACTACTGATTATTGCAGTGGGCTGTTTTTAGACTCCAAATATGAGTGCAAAGAAAAGAACATGACAGAAGTTTTAGAAGTAAATGTTAAGAGGTGTAAGTATAAGCCTCCTTCAAACACGTTCAGGCACAGTTTTTGCAGGTATTTACCCAGTTCTAAACTTTTCATTAAAGGGATATCTGTATTTATGCTCCATACAGCTTAATGTCCATTCCATTTCAAAAGATTGTAAAATTCTTGGATTGCGTACCAGTATTTTATTACCCACTGCGATACTTTTCCTGACTATTCTAACAGGGTTTTTTTTTTAATATGGAAAATGACAAATTGTCTTAATTTGCAGTGTCAGTCTTCTTCAAAATTCCACGCTTTCAAACCGAGCAGATGATTAAAGGCTGAAAGACCATAATGAATCAGATCTGTACTTTATGATTTTTGCATTCTTCCTTTAGAATTGTGTATAATGTATAAATGATGGCTGATCTAATATGCCAATAGGAACAGAAGAAAGCAAATGTTTCCATGTGATAGTAATTCTTAAATGTGTTTTGCACTACCTCAGAGAGCCCATGCATCAGAGCTTTCATTAGGGTGGATTATAGCAAATGTTGCATGCTTTTATTGCCAGCTTATTACGTAGCAGTTTTACTTGCGTCATATGTTTAATTACCTCATTAAATCATGGTTTCTAAACATCAGTTCACAGCAGGATCCTTCTCTGAAATCTTATCTTCTTTTTTCTTTGGTGGTGGAACCAATAGCAAAAAGCTTTTCTCTTTTTCCCTTTGTAATATAAATTCCAATTTTGGGTCCGTAATACTACCCCTGCCCAGTGCAGCAACTGACTACTTACAAGAGCACAGAAGGAAAAGTCCTTTTTTTCCTTGAATGTGCATATTCCTGGTGGAGCTTAAAAACTTCCATAAATCAATAAAGTAATTGCTGCATAATGACCTATTGTTGGTGAGCGTGCCCAGAATGATGTCATTGGGGGGTAATGGAGCTACTGAATCAAAAAAATGGCAGCTGTTTCCAATTTATTTGAGAGTCAGTTGGACAGAAAATTAAATAAACACATAGACAAGCAGGACAAGGGCAAGTCCTTGCATTATTCTTATGATAGTTTTAATTCAATCGCAGAAGTCAGCAGGCAGCTGATATTGTGGCCCAGAGTTTCAGTAATTGCCTGTCTCCTATCTCAGTCAGACTGCACATGCTCATTTCATCATTTTAAGCTTTTGTGACTCGGATTAAAAAACAGAAAAAGACCAATGAAACAAAGATGAAACTTAGTTCTCTTTTCTCCCGCCCTCCCCCCTCCCTTCGCAGCATAGCAGGCTATCTAGGAGATGTATTAATAGAGAGAAATTTTCATTTCTTCCTCCATCTGCCTCTATGGGGCCTCTATCCTCCTTTCCCTAGGATACGAAGGAGAGTTTTCCTTTTTCTTAATCACTCATATGTCCTTTGGGAAGCCCCCTAAAGTTTCATATTCGCTGGGGAGAAAAAAAAATGCCACCCAGCTTCACACTCTCTTCTCCGCTGTGAATAACAGCTTTGATGTGCTCCTTTGAAGTTCCTGGCTCGAGGCTGCATTAGGAAAGCATCAAATGCAGCCTTCGCACTGCGTGTGGAAGCTGGCAGCATGTAGTGTTTGCACACCGGACTTGGGGGCACCTAACACGCTCGTGGCAGCCGAATGAATGCAGGGGAGCACAAGAGCAGGTCTCCATCACAGCGTACTCCTTTCTTTGGCAGACCCTATTCCCATTTCCTACTGACAATGTACTGAACACTCCTCAACATCCTTGATATTTTCCAGTTCCTACAGCTTCTCACGACACCTTTGCACCCTTTAGGAGCCCTGCTATGGGTCATAGCATTGGAACATCACATCTGAATCCAGACACAGGGTAAATTTGAGTTTGGTTTATTACTTCAGGGCAATATTGCTTGAAATCCTGATTCAACTATTGTTGCGTTAAAATAATCAAAGTAATTTCTTTGGACACTAAAAGAAGTTTGGGTCACTGATCAGCTATTTGATTTATGGTAGGAATTAACTTGTTTTTTCCTTAGCTTTTGGACTCTCAATATGATGGTCTCCACATTTTTTAAGTCCCTCTCATTTCTCTCCTCACAGATGGACCTGTGTGTGTGTGTGTGTGTGTGTGTGTGTGTGTTTTCTATGTCTGCATAACCAGACACAGTGAAGCTGATGTTTGCCTCCAAGATGGAGAAGTGCTTTTCCATATTTGTCATCACAGATCTCTTCAGATCAGACATCTCTTTGATCTTTTTGACTGTGTTTTATATGCTCCATAATTTCCTTGCTGAGTACCTTATCTCACATGTTACTTTATAAATCAATAAATAATAGCAATAATTAAAAGGGTGTTCTGTAGTAGGGAGCTAGATGAAAAAATAGGTTATTCCATTAACCTCTTACCTCTGGAGACAGGAATTTCAAATTTGTGTTAGGTCACAAGAGCAAATCAGTTGGTCTCTTGTGAACTTTAGTCCACATCACTACCCACGGCATCACTCCTCACAGTCTGTCCTGACTGACAGCTTTAGTCTGGAAGAATAACAGATCATTTGCAGCTTGTAAGACGGAGATGCAATGGCAGTGCCAGCGCCTACACCTACTGTGCTTTGTTCTGCACAAAACCATTTGGGAAAAAAACCTTTTCCAATGCCTTTAATCCTCACATACAGTCTGAATAAGATAATATTTAATTAATAATCTAATATTTAATTATCAAAATTGTGACTAGTATAAGTAGGAAGCAACCTGTGCAAGTAGGAAGGGTCTTGTTTTAGCGCTCTCCTATAAAGTAGCTCAGAGAATATGAAAAGTTTATGAAAAGAAAATAAAGGGGGAGTTGCTGGTTGCATGTCATTGTATACCCAAGTGCAGGCAATGTATGCGTTAGCGAAGAGCTGTCTATTCCATCAAAGATCTTGTTGATTGCATGAACTAACAAACAGACCTTTAAATTACTATTTCTCTCGTCTCCCTCATTTCCACTTCTGCCTTCCTCCATCAGTTATTGATACAACTCTGTTGTCCGTACTCCGAGGGGGTCTGAACAGCCAAATGAGTTGTAAATTAAATAAATGCTGAACATTTGTAATCGGAGAGTGTCACAGCACAATGACATTTTTTGTGAATTACTCTGAGACCAGGAAGGCAAATTAGGTAGAATCTCCATTTTAAGAGAAAAGTTCAACTTAAAAATAGAATGTAGCACAAATTTTGGAAGAATGGGTTTTATGCCAGGCAGTCTGCATTTATAACATCTGCATGATTGCTTTACATAAAAAGAATAGAAAATTTGTCATTTTGCTATTATTTATCTAATTTGAAAACAAAAAGGACTGGAATTATATTTCTTCATTTAAAAATGGAAGAATTCTAAAAAATTCTAAAGGTACTAAAACTTCTAATTCTTGACCAGGACGTTTCAGCCATACCTGCTTTGAACAGTACTTGCTACCAGCTCTCATTCTTTTTTGTTGTTTCTCAACTCTTTGTCCAGTAAAATGCCTTGAGTTTGTATTCTGTGTAGTAGCTGAGACTGCTTTGGTTGAATAAAATTTTCTGGTATTTCAGGCCATTAGCTGTTAAAATAATATTTTCATTTACCTTGAGCTTTTCAGCTACATGTATGAGCCATTACAAATGGTGTTTGCTGAGCTTCAAAAATTTTGGGGAATTTTCTTTTTCCTGAATTCCTGGAATTATCTGGGTATTTTTACTGGTTTTATGTAAGTTTAGCATCACTGCTTCCTACTGAGAAGTTCTCTAAGAAATATAAAATGTAGAAATACTCATGATGGAGGTCTGTGAAACACTGCTATTCAAACAACTGCTTTCTTCCTTCTGTCTGAAGGTCTGACATTTATTTACCAAATACAAGGGGCATGGTCAAGTCCAGTTATAATTACCACACATGTATGCAGAACATAATGAGGGAGAGATACAGTGCTTTTTGTTGACGCTTGGAAAACACGCCTCAGAGTGGACTGCACATTTTTGTCTACGCTATTGTTGTTGCCAGGATGTCACAGACCATTTCACAGCTGCTTCTTGGTGAATACTGGTATTTTCTTTATTGCAAACATTTGTATCTGGCCAGGGTTCTGCTTTGGTTTGAAAGTGAAAAATTACTGAAATTTTATCAGTACAATAACTCCAGTGACTTAACCTCTTCCTCCTACCTGTAGTTCCTGTTTTGGAAGTATGACAGTGACCTGGAGAGCCATTCTAAGGATGCAGTTTTCTGTTGTTGACCATCCTAATGATAATCTTAGCAGAGTTAGTAGGCAAAATCAATAAAAATAGACACTCTGTATGTTTCAATTCTCAGCATTGAAACATTCTTTGGAACAAGGATACCAAGTTGTTTACCATGTGAAGATATTCTAGGTGTGTTGTGGGAGGTTTGAGTAGGGGTTAATAGGGATGTAGAAGAAGAAGAAAGCGTTGAGATTCAAAGGCAGTTGGTAGAAGAGAATGATTTCTAGGAGTACGAAAACTAAATTTGGCAGAGGAGGGGAACCTCAATCCATCCTGCTCTTACCAGTTTGATGCCAGTTCCACCTACAGATGCCCAGAGCCTGGAGAAGGATCACAGGTCAGCTGGGGAGCACATGAAGAGCAGCACAAAGGAATTCCATCCACTCCAGCCAGTCAGTCAGCTTCACCGGGGGCACAACTTAAACGCCTCTATGCAAATGCACATTGCATGGGGAATAAGGAAGAGGAGCTAGAGATGTGTGCACGCCATCTGGCATCACAGAGACATGCTGGGATGACTCCTGTGAATGGAGCATTGGAATGGAAGGATACAGGCTCTTTAGGAAAGACAGGCAAGAGACTAGAGGACAGGGTGTCACTCTCTATGTCAATAACTGGTTGGCATGCATAGACCTATGCCTGGGGATGGATGAGGAGCTAGCTGACTTAAAGATTACAGGTCAGGATTAAAGGGAGGGCAGGACATTATAGTAGGCTACCTAACCAGAAAGACTGAGTGATGAGGCCCTCTATAGACAGATAGGAACAACTTCATGTTCACAAGCCCCGGTCCATGTGGGGGACTTCAACTACCCCAGTATCTGTTGGAGGGACAACATGGCAGGGCACTAGCAAGCCAGAAGGTTCCTGGAATGCGTTGATGATAACTTCCTTCTCCAAGCAATAGAGGAGCCAACAGGGAGTTGATATTATGGTGGACCTTGTTATCACCAACAAGGAGGGACTAGTAGGGAATGTGAATCTCAAAGGCAGCCTTGGCTGTAGTGACTATGAAATGGTGGAGTTCAAGATCCTTGGGGCAGCGAGGAGGATGCACAGCAAGCTAGACTTCAGGAGAACAGAATTTGGCCTCTTCAGTTATCTGCTTAGTAGAGTACCATGCAATAAAGCTCTGGATGGAAGAGATGCCTAGGAATTCTAGTTAATATTCAAGGATCACCTCCTCCAAGCTCAGGAGCAATGCATCCCAACAGAGAGGAAGTCAGGCAAAAATGCCAGGAGGCCTGCATGGGTGAACAAGAAGCTCATGGACAAACTCAGAACCAAAAAGGAAGCCCACAGTGAGTGGAAGCAGAGACATGTAGCCTGAGAGGAATACAGAGAAATTGTTTGAGCAGCCAGGGATCAGGTTAGGAAAGCTAAAGCCCTGATAAAACTGAATCTGGCCTGGAATGTCAAGGGTAACAAGAAAAGTTTTTATAGGCATGTTGGTGATAAAAGGAAGTCTAGGGAAAACATGGGCTCTTCCCAGAAAGAAATGGGAGACATGGTCACCTAGGATATGGAGAAGGCTGAGGTACTCAATGACTTTTTTGCCTCAGTCTTCACTAGTAAGAACAGAAGCCACACTGCTCAAGTTGCAGAGGGCAAAGACAGGGACTAGGAGAATGAAGAACTACTTGCTGAAGGAGAAACCAAGTCTGAGACCATCTAAGGAACCTGTAGGTGCACAAGGCCATGGGGCCTGATGAGATGCATCCACAGGCCCTGAAGGAACTGGCAGATGAAGTTGCTAAACCTCTATCCATCATATTTGAGAAATCATGGCAGTCCGGTGAAGTTCCTACAGACTGGAAAAGGGGAAACATAACACCCATTTTTAAAAAAGGAAAAAAGGAGGACCTGGGGAACTACAAGCCAGTCAATGTCACCTCTGTGCCCAGCAAGATCGTGAAGCAGATCCACCTGGAAGCCATACTAAGGCACATGGAGTGCACCCGCAGTAAGTTTGCCGACAACACCAAGCTGTGTGGCGCAGTTGACATGCTGGAGGGAAGGGATGCCATCCAGAGGGACCTGGACAGACTGGAGAGGTGGGCCACTGCCAACCTCATGGAGTTCAACAAGGCCAAGGGCAAAGTCCTGCACATGCGCTGGGGCAATTCCAAGCACAAGTATAGGCTGGGTGGAGAATGGATCGAGAACAGCCCTGAGGAGAAGGACTTGGTGGGTGTTGGTTTATGAGAAGCTCAACATGACCTAACAATATGCACTTGCAGCCCAGAACTGTACCCTGGGCTTCATCAAAAGAAGCGTGACCAGCAGGTTGAGGGAGGTGATTCTCCCCCTCTGCTCTTGTGAGACCCCACCTGGAGTGCTGTCTCCAGTTCTGGGTCTTCAACATAAGAAAGATATCAACTGGTTGGAGCGAGTCCAGAGGAGGTCGTGAAGATGCTCAGAGGGCTGTAGCACCTCTCCTACGAAGAAAGACTGTGAGAATTGGGCTTGTCCAGCGAGAAGGCTCTGTGGAGAACTTATTGCAGCCTTCCAGTACCTGAAGTGGCTACAAGAAAGTTGAAGGAGGGGTGGGGTGTGTGTGTGTGTGTGCATTTTTTACAAGGGCCTGTAGTTACAG
>NW_010242110.1:0-18545 GCF_000690775.1 Eurypyga helias | reverse complement strand
GGCAGCGCGCAGCCGGGCTCAACTCCGCACTCCGGGAGGAGGGGGCTCGTTCGCATCTCAGTGCTCCCCGCCACGGGCCTCACCCCGCTCAAAACCCAGCCAGCCTCCGCCTCAGGAGTAGCTGCAGCGGTGCCACCTGCCTCAGCAACCCCCGCCGCTGCCCTGCGGGCACAGGGAAGGAAAATCCGCCTTCGCCAGTTCTGTTCCGTCACTTGTTGTCCAGAAAACGGTAAAACCCGAAGCCTCTCGGTATTTTAAGGGGTCGGCCAGGGCGGACTTCCTTCACCTACAAGGGGGTTTGTTCGGCCGAAGAACGTGAAGCAAAACTGACCTACACGAGGCCTAACTGGGCTGGGGGAGAGGGAGGATGGAGGATGGCAGTCAGCTCTATGTGCGATACTTTAAAAAGTCCATGTACATATAGTTGCAGGCAAATTACAAACCAAAACAGAACATAGTCTTAATTACACTACTCAGAAATATTTTTTCAAGTCGCAGATTATCCCCCCGAGATGGCTCTGTCCTTAAAGCAAAAGTTGGCAAAGTGGATTTTGAATTTTTAATAGTTGGGTGTATTATTATATGTATCTTAACTCTCAAACCTCTATACAGCTTTTGTTAATACCAGTAATTATCAACATCCGAACTTTCCCTTGATTTCATATACACTTCCTTCCACAATTAGAGTGGCAACTTTGCCCCAGATTGCTAGAACAGAAATATAAATAAGAATAAATATCTAAGAATAAATATCATTATTAAATATCAATAGTAATAAGTACATGGCTGATATGCTCACCTACAAAGTCAGAATAACTAGTAAAGGGCTTTTATGCAACCAAATACAACTTTTTTCTATTATGGGTATATACTGTCTTACAGTAATGTCCCCATGGCGGCAACAGCATTGTACTGGACACAGGATAGAGGTGCTCCTTCTCTGACAGAAGAACTTCTCAGCCTCATCTTCTATTCATTAGAATATTTACTTGAGAATGCGTATTAAAATATTTAAGAATCGAACTTGACAACGCTCCTCCCTTACACTACGCCCATGCTCTAACAATTTAGATGTAGTTTTGCTTAGATGTTACCGTACTATCGTGAGAGTTTCTATTTATTTAATCTTTCTCCCAGCAGTAAAATGGCTCTCACGCCTCAGCGTTCGCCGGATTGGTGCCTGAGCGCAATACAGAGTAGTTATTTTATGATGAACATTTCTCACACCCTTTCAGCTCAAATGGCATTGCATATAGGCTGCAGTTTCCATCAATGAACATATGTTCATTAGAAACTAATTACAGAAAACAGTATTAACCTAATTGTAATAATTAGTGATAACATACATTTAAACTCCTCTAAAACACAGATGCAAAAAACAGTAAAGGATGAGAAAAATTCCTACTTTCCACCAGTGGACTCTTAGTTAAGGAAATGTATGGGTTAGAAACAAAGAATAAACTGTAACTGAAGTCATTCAGTCCTTTTCTGAAAATCATTTCCCAAAGTTATTGAAATGTTTTTATGCAGATAGTTGCCAAATAACTAGATTATTCTATTGTAGTATTAAATTACCTGGGCACTGCGGAAGACACTTAAAGAATGATACAATTTGATGCTATTTAAAACTCTTTAGGACGCTCGACCTGTACTGATTATTTCTCCAGATGACGTTGAGTTTTTGCAGGAGAGTGTACCGTACACCCTGTTATGAAGATGCATTTCTAAGAATACAACTGATGAGTTATCTGCAGTTATTTTACTTATGCTTGAAAGACTTTCTCCCTTTTCCTTTGAAAATCTTAAAGGGAAACACAGAACTTGTAAAACCCTGTTATATGCTAATCCGTCTAGTCTACTTGCAGAAGTCATAGGAGTATAGCCCCTTACAGAAAATGACAACACAGGTGGAAAAGCTCCTTGAAGGGTATATATTGGAAGTCGGAACTGAAACCAAGTATTTGAA
This sequence comes from Eurypyga helias, assembly GCF_000690775.1. Taxonomy (NCBI): domain Eukaryota; kingdom Metazoa; phylum Chordata; class Aves; order Eurypygiformes; family Eurypygidae; genus Eurypyga; species Eurypyga helias. Next base: position 16,579 of record NW_010242110.1, on the reverse strand, counting down.
CGAGAGCATGGCTGCTTTGTTGGATCAGTAGTTTCAAATTGATAGCTCTTTGATTAAAGGACCTGAGAAATTAATAAATGTACCTTCTTCTCTCTGTCTCTTCTTTGATCCTTGCCCTAATCAAATTGTGGCAGCCCATGATGTATAATAAACCCATTATTTTGTCAATAAAAAGTTATTGAGTAGAAATAGATTGAACGGTGTTCACATATGCTCTTTAAACATTAGTTCTGTTGCCATTTTATTTAACGGTAGACTTCCATCTGTATTCTGAAGACAGAGCATTTTGAACGCTTGTTTTCTATATGTAAGTATGGCGTTTAATATGATTTTGGCAGTATGTTTAATGACAGATTTTGGAGTAGCTAAATTTGGTCTCTCTCTGAGTATTCTTATAACTCGTTGAATAGGTGTTTGTGCTGTAGCCAAATACTGATTATTCTTCTAAGAACATGTGCATGAACATCCATATACATGGCTTCCAAATCCCAAATCCTGAATACCATTTAGGGTGGTGAGACGAAACAAATGTACGTTGTCAATGCAGTTTTTTATTGGGTTTATACCATCATGTGATCTAATGGCTCCTCAGCAAATATCTAAAAATAAACTGAGAAAAAGAGAATCAGTCTTTACATTTAACCAAATTACTCAGCACTTTTAGGGTCTTGATTTCTGAAATACAGGCTAAGATACCTTAAAGGTGTCCTTATTTCTAAAATATAGCATGCATGTGACATGTTATCCCCCTTCTTCTAGCAACCTGTGCAGGTCATTGTGTGACCTTTCACACCAGTGGCAATCACCAGGCTGCCATGTGATTCTTCCCCAACAAAACCAGGAAGACAGGAAAGAGGGCTTGAGGGAAATCACTGGCAAAAAAACTAATGTTGTATCTGACACTATGTAAAACTCTATGACAGGAAAATAGAAGTGTAAAAACTTCAGGAAATTGGGGATGAAGTGAGATGTTGTATGTGTGTCTGGCTAGAAAGGCAGGCAAATTGCAGTCCATGGTGATTCCGTATTTCCTCAACAGTGTTCTCTCCCTCTCCAGGGAACTTCATGTCCCCTCAGATGTGAAGAAATAACAACTGATACATTATCAATAGGATCTTCACTGTGAAAGTTACAAGGGTTGGGGTATTTTTGCTACAAATCCCAGAATAATTATCAAAGTTGATTCAGATGCCACACTAAACTGGGGAACCTGTAGTGCTTCCTAGCTTTCAAACCTGAGCATATGCCCTGGCCGCATCCCAACCCCATACCAGAGTGAGTCTTGGGTATACAACAGTCTCTTTCCTTGGAGGGAAACTCGAGCCTGTGCACTTGAAAGAAACTGCAGTGTTTTCCAGCCGGGTTTCAGCCCAATACACACCTGGATGCACTCTAGGCGCAGTCTCCGAGAGCTTGTTTCTAGAGACTAGGAGTTTCAAGACACTGTAAAGGTGTTTCAAAGATTTCATCAAAGTTGCAAGACTTCAAAGATTTCCAGAACTGGTCTTCATACTGAAGACATTTAAAGGGAGATATGGAAGTTATGGGATTGTCAGTGCAGAAGTGAATCCAGGTGAATGAGATGTAAAAGCAGAAAAAGTAATTTGTAAGAGTGGGTCAAATGCAAATTAGGACCTCTAATAGGAATGCTGATGAGGGCTTTTGAGCCAGGAAAAGACTGAAGTTAGAAGCTTGGACATTTGTGTTGGGCATTAGGGAAGGGCTTGGAGCACTGGCAAAAGCTTGAATCAGTTGAAGAAAGCAGGAGAGGGCACCGCCTCAAGTGGTAGAGAGGAGGGGTACAATAGTACAACAGATGGTGTGATCCGGATTGGATGATAGGCCAAAAGAAATCCGTAAGAATAAAAGTCCTTTCGGAAATGTGGGGAGTAGTAAAAGAGAGGCATACCACAGAGGAGGAGAGGTCATGTGGAAAGGGGAAAGAAGGAGTGTGAGGGAGCAAGGAAGGAAAGGGGGAAGAAGGGAAGAAACCTGTGTCAGGCAAAGCTGGAACAGCAGGAGATACGGGTCTTTAAAAATGATCATTAAGAAATGGTCTTTCTTCTTCTTACTAGAAGTTTGAAGGGGTAGTAATGAGCAATGTCTTGCTTGTAGGTGGGGAAGAGGGCATCCACCACAGGGCTTTTTTTGATATAGAGCTCTATTCCTTCCTGCTCTTTTATAAGGTGTGTGGGCATAGGTTGTATGTAAGGGGCACCATCATTTCCCTGAGCAAAAGGCTTTGGCTCCAGCCATGTGTAAGATTGCAACAGCCTTGCAGCAGAGCATTACTTTGGAAAGCTTGTTCAAGCTGGATACTCCAGACCTGTCATCCAAAAGCTAGTAGTCACTCTGAGAGCTAAGGCTGTATCTTTAAATATGCACAAAGAAGACAAGTTGATGAGGCAGCACAGGAACAAACATCACTCTTGGGAACAGAAGCTGAATGAGAAAGGGTTGCAGCCTGCACTCCGTATGTGGAAAACAATTATGTTGAAACAGGCAACAAATGAAGGGGTTATTTTAATGATTGCTGTTAGAATTTCTAGATTTATAACTGTTGATGAAAAATATCTGGAAGTGAATAAATAGCTCATCCTGTGAGTCTGATTGGACAGCAAAGCCTGGCAGCACAAAGAGAGGAGGAGGAAGTCCCATCCAAGGTCCTTAAGTCATCATGTCAGGGCAAGAACTTGCTCCAACTTGCTGTCGAGAAAGAGAACAGTTTTTAGAGCAACATGTGTCAGACTTAGTGACTCAAAACCGCATGTGGACATTCCTAGTAAAATATAAATTGGTCCAGCAGTAGATGAAGAAAGAATCCCAAATATTGCTTCTACTAGACATCTGATCTGATGACTCAGAGTATCCATGCAGGCTCCTCTTTCTTTAGTTTCAGTCCTTTTTTATCTAATAGTGCGTTCCAACACTTCATTTTAAAGTATGGATGGTGTAAGAGAGATTGCACCTAACAGGCAATAAATGCTGGATGTCCATGGGATAATGCACAGGTTTACATCGAGCAGACAGATTTCTCCTTCAAGTGGCGAAAGCAAAAGCTTCACACCAATGGTTACAGGTAATAGAAGGAAAAGAGAAAGGCTGCTAGGCTGTAGCAAACATTGAACAAAGCTGTTCTGGACACTGTTAAGATGTTTTCTTTAACTGAGAATTCAGCATTAGGATTGCAGGAGAACAGGTATCCACTAGGTCTACCAAATGTGACTGCAATGAAAGCAACAGACAGAGCACCTCCTGTTCACCGTTCAGCCCAACACCCCCCGCAGAACAACGAGAAGTGCGTCCTTTATAACGTTTTTTCAGTGACGACATGTCACATGGACATGCAGCAATAGCATTCCCTTCTTTTGACAAGCAACAGAGAATATTAATGGGGCCTGTTTCTGAGACCGGCAACGAATGGATTTATTCAGAATCAGAGGAATCCATATTCCATTGTTGCCAATCCTGAGTCATCAGGCTTTGTGAAGGCAACTCTTACAGTTCCTGGGCTGGAACAGTGGGCACTGTGGCTATACACCTGCTATCGTGGATTGAGACATGTAAATGTAACTAGTGGCTTCACTAAGTAAAAGGGAATTTTCATCCTGGACTTTTAAGCTATGTGCTAAGCCCTCATGCTAGGAAAGCGATCTGCCAAAATCCTATTTATTATCTAGAAAATAATGATGAGTGTGAACTAGTATTCTTAGAAAAATAATTACACACAGTTGTAAGAGGTGGGAGTACCTGCTTGCTACAGATTTCAAGGTTCAACAAACACATTTTAAGGGAGAAGTCGGTTTCCTGGCTACCACAACAAAGCAGGCAGGATATTCTTTTTGCTTCGAGTACAGAACCGTATATGTTAGTAGTCTGTGCAGGCTGATGCCTGTTCATGGAAGAATCTACTCATGTTGGTTTACGTTTACAGTTTCCCACAACATGATTTGATTTCAGTATCCAGTGATAAAAGAGCTGATGCATGCTCTTCAGTGTTCAAAAGGAACTGAACTACAGAAAAGATGCTTTTGCTGAAACTAGTTCATTTTCACATGTTCTAAGACAAGCTTCACATAACACTTCACATCGAGTCCTCTAGCGTCTTAACCCCCAGGGAATTCTTTGCAAACCAAAAACCCATCGTGGCTTAAATTTTAGAAAGAAGATGATGTGGCATGGAAACAGGAACTGTATAATCATCGTAATCATTATAGTACTTGTACTGGGAAACATATCTACGTTATTTTACCTAAACTCCAAATATTTAAACTGGAAAATTTAAGTTAAAACTGAAAGAGTTTTTAGATTTGCAGTGCACAAATATTTAATTTGGTGATGTTGGCAAATTCCCAGGGAACATTTGAAATTTGTAAGCATCCAAGAAAGCACAGAAGAACTTTGAGGTTGTTGGCTAAGAACAGTCAATGGACATTTCTGGCTCCAAAGAGATAATGTCTTTCCCTCTCGTCACTCATCTGGGCAAGCGTGGATGTAACAAGTAATTTCATAAATATTTAATTGTCCTGAATGCACCACACATATTCGTCACTTTACTCACAGAAGTAATCACGGTGATGATGGTGTGCAAGTGTACTGTTAGTGCACAGACCTCACGCAGGGGCTGTTCTTAACTGCTGCCTTACGGCATCTCTCTTACGTGCTGAGTTTGGAGCTAAGGCTTTCTATAAAGTCAATGGAGTGAAGAATGTTCCCTAGGGTGGGATTCAAACATATACGTTAAGAGTTTATTGCTTTTAATTACCTATACAATGAATTCAGCTACACACCTAACATTCTAGGCTACATGAATATCTGAATTGCAATTCTTGGTCCAGAAACTTTTGGCAAAAACTCTCCTACATGATGATGATGATGACGATCTCATGCCATTGGTAATATTTCTGACTTCACCTCTCTTGGATGAGGTAGCTCTGAGCATCCATCCAATGAAAAAGAGATATTACCTAAATATATCTGAACAAGAAAGAAGAGTCTAAAATTATAGCCATATAATTAAATATGTACACAATATATTTATATATTTATTTATATTAAAATACTTAATCTTTTTGCAAGTAACAGGGTTGCTCTTCTCTGTGGAATGTAAGCCAAGTTTCAGCTGGGAACAAATAATTGAGTTATATAAGCACACATAAAAATAGACTGACCCACATCTATAACAACAGGATCACATTATAATAAAATAGTATTTGTTGTATAATTTCCTGAAGGCAAAAAGCACCTATATAAATGGACTTATGCAAAGAAAGCCGTGTAATATTTGGTCTAAATTAGGCATCCATGGAGCTCTGCAATATGATGGTATGCGTGCATGTGAGCCAAAACATGAACAGTTTATCTTCCTGGTGCAATGCCGTTCTGCAGGGAAGATGGACATCCAGTTCTGAGTATCATGATCTGCATTTGTATTGGAAGTTTGATGTGAGATGACATGGTCTGAGAAGAAGTAGCTGCATACAAAAAATATTAAGTAAAATTAAGATTTTTTTAATTTCTGGAATAGGCCACAGTACTGTACAGCTCTGTTTATGATACTACAGCCGATCAGAACAGGCCTGTAGCGAGCACAGTTCTGCACACATCAGGGAATCTGCAGCTGCAGATTTGAATAGGATAGGAAACATTATATAAACTTATTGCACATGCTGCTTCTCCTGCTGTAATAGCTAATATGTCAAGACATGCTTATAGAAACAGACACATGCATATGTGCATCGCAGACAAGGTAGGTGCTCAGGTGGAATTCAAACCAATGTGTATTTACAACTACTGTCACCACCCCTCTCTTGCACAGCTTGCAAATTCACAAACTGCCACAGTATATTCCAGATAATTTAAGTTGTAGTTCTCTTCAAAGCTAAAAGCCTGAAGTATTACATGGTAATTGTGAATATTTAATACTTCACAATACTCACAGACTAGTTTTACCAAGTAAAATTTGTTCCTAAACCAACAGAATATGTGCAATAAGAACACCTTTCTTTAATTATAGCTACCATTACCGGTGCTCAAAGCCAGTTTATGAGTCCTTAAAGCTTAGATAACTCAGAATTAATTTTCTCACAGTAAGAGCATGATGTACTCCAAAGTAATGAATATTTCCATGCCAATTTCGATTTTAAATTCTTGATTTTATAATCTGTAACTTTTTTTTTTTTTTAATGTGGCAAGAATTCTTTCATGATAGAGACTGTTTTTCTCCCTAGTAAAATAAATTTTGGTAGGAGCTAGCATGGAAAATTTCAGCCTAAAATATTTCTTTATGTAATGCATGACTGAAAATAGGGTATTAGAACAAAACCCTTTTCTAACCTTGTTGCATTTGCCTCCTTTTAGTGCTAATGTAGGGTTTATAATATACAGGGAAGGTGTTTCTGAAGCATAGATCTGGTTCCTTATCCAACAAGATATAAACCTAGCTGATCAAGAACAGCATAAAAAGGGCAAAACCTTTATTTATTTTTTTTTACACTGATTAGCAACTGCCTTAACACAGATGTAAAAGTAGTCACATGAGGTTAACAGGGTCCAGTTGCCACTTGAGCTTATCTGAAAGATGGCTCCACTTCAGCACACATTGACTCAAACGTATCTCAGCTGACTCTGTCAGTAAGAGCAAAAACTAAGCATTCTTTATGTTATAGAGCCCAGTTCTCTAAAGACTAATCAAGACTACAAGGTTGTCTTACACTGGTTATTGAAGAACTATCAAAGCAATTTTTTCTCTCTTCTAATTCAACATGGACTGAATTAAAAAAAAACCCCAAAACTACAACAGAAATCTGAAGTAGATCAAGAAGACCAAATCTGGATAATTACTGATGATTTCTCCAGCTAGCATGTATGATCAGGTAGTCATAGAATCATAGAATCATAGAATGGTTGGGGTTGGAAGGGACCTTAAAGATCATCTAGTTCCAACCCCCCTGCCATGAAATAGGATTTTGGCCCATACGGGGACTATAGGGACTATATATAGTCCCTATATCCCTGGAAATCATGCCAGTATTTCAGGTGGTTAGTGTGTCAGATAGCAACCCAGAAGTTTTGAAGTAAGAGCACTATAGACAATAGGGTACCTATCTCTCAAACAATGTAACTGGTGTTCTTTATGTATCCACATGAGATTGCAACAGCGTGGTCTTTACATATGCTTTTGAAATGAGGAAAAAACCAAAAATTTTAAGAAAAATGGCCAGGTTAGGGGAACCTCAATCAATCCCACTCCTACAAGTTTGACGCCATTGCCAGAAATACCTGCCCAGAGCTTGGAGAAGGATCACAGGTCAGCAGGACAGCACCTGAAGAGCATGAAGGGATTCCAGCCACTCCAGCCATTGTCAGGTTCACTGGGGGCTCAGCTTCAATGCCTCTGTGCAAACGCATGGCACATGGGCAATAAGCCAGAGTTAGAGATGTGCAGACACCTGCAGGGATATGATCTTATTGGCATCATGGAGATGTGTTGGGATGGCTCCTATGACCAGGGGGTTGGAAGGGAAGGATACAGGCTCTTTAGGAAGAACAGGCAGGGGGGAGGGCGAGGGGGGCGTTGCCCTCCATGTCAGAGACCAGCTGAAGTGCATGGAGCTCTACCTGGGGATGGATGAGGAGCTGACCTTATGGGTCAGGATTAAAGGAAGGGCAGAGACAGGTAACATTATAGTGGGAGTCTGCTACAGGCCACATGACCAGGAAGACCAAGGAACAGGTTGCCTAGAGAAGTTGTGGGTGCCTCATCCCTGGAAGTGTTCAAGGCCAGGCTGGATGAGGCTTTGAGCAACTTGGTCTAGGTTCCATGTCATCTCAAATGTTCCTTTGCTTGCCATCCCTAAAACCACACCCACTATGATACAGCATCATGCCAGCCCAGGGAGCTGAACTTGTAATGACTTTGCACAACTGTGCAGCATGTGAGAGCAGCTGAGGTTCACCCCTGTGAATGCACAGCTGAGAGATTTCCCCAGCTCCAGCAATAGCTCCCATCCCCGCTCATCCAGTCCAATAACTCCAATCCCAATGTAACTGAAGAGATCCTGTACACTTAGCTGGCAAATTTAAGATATCTCCATCATCCCCATGTAAAAGCCACTGTGGGTCACAAATAGCTCACTGGGGATGGGGATAAGTAATTATTGCCAGCAAGCGGAGTTACAAAGAAAAAGGTGGTTTATGATAAAACAGTTGACAAGAATCACTGCTGCCTGACAAAACCGAACATCTCCCATGTCCCTCTGGCAACCCAAACTCATGCTGCGTTGACTGAGGATATAAATCACTTGTTTTTTTTACCAGCAAGAAAAAAGAGTAAAGTCTTAATGTCCATGGATCCAAAGATACAGGAAGTTTTGGAGCTCTTGGACTCAGCAGAACCTGAGCGGCGAGCTCTTCCTGGTGAGCCTCCAGCTAGCTCTCTGCTGCTGCCCTAAGAAAAGGCATCAGAGTCATGCAGGACATTTTGCAGTAACATCCACTGGATCTGGGATTCATTAGCTGCTTTGAAAATTTGGATTATATTGTTGAGGTACCTTGAGTTAAAAAGTAAAACTCATACTGATTCTTGCCAAATAGCTTAAAAATTGGCAGTTCTGATCATTAAGGTGAGAAAAAATTCACTTTTTCAATATGAAAAGTTTTCATTCTTATGTATAAAGGCTGAACCGGAAAAAAAAAAAAAATCCCTCAAGTTTGACCTGTCTGCAATTGAGTAACAACTCAGGAAACTGGAGCTAGGTGAGTGAGGAGCTGTCTAAATTAAAACAGATAGAAGTACAACCTTCTAATTATTATGCATGTAACTATTATGTATGTAAGAATATATAATACAGTTTCCATATACACCGTAATTTTGCAGACTGTTGGAAAGGTGGGCCTTAGGCTTAAGGAATCCTGTGAGGATGGCAATGTGTATTTGTAAGAACATGCATACGTTTTTGTTTCAAAATTCTTCATCTTTATAAACACAAAGCTTGAAGTTGCTTTGAGGTTTGGCACCTTGGAAGTTATTCCACTGGGGACAACTAATACCCAGTGTTTGCAACTGTATATACTGTGATTGGATCTGATAGCACAATCTGTGGTGACGATGTCCCAACATTTGTCACTTCAAGACACCTCTTTTAGCTACTTATAAATTTGCCAAATGGGTTTTGGACTGAAAAATTTCTTACCAGATGCTCTTCCTTAGCTTGATTATTTTCTTGTTTGTTTCTCAATTTACAGATGAAATAATGTAAGCCTTCATAAGAACTGGGCTAGGCAAAAAGTGTGTTGTTGCTCATGTTTGAAAATGTTGTGAGGTTATATCTTAAAAGTTTTACTTCATCCAGTTGTTGAAGTAAAAATATTAAATTTGATGGGAATGGAGAGGCTTCTGCTGTTTTGAAAATCTATCCACATTTGAAAAATTCCATTTTGCAGTTGTTCAGAAAAGACTTGCTAGAGATGTAGCTGAAAACTTTGAGGAGTCCGTCTGCTGTGGACCTACTCAGGCCTGCACAGATATAATTCTTCCTGTGATTACAGCCAAGCACCACAAAATGTGTGCCTCTCAGGGACCTTTCTGTTGACAGAATGCAGAGGAGAAAACAAATTAATTTGAATGCAGTGTAGACAAAGGTGGAATTTAGGAGGTAGTGATTATACACATGGAGGAAAAGAAATGGAAGAAGTGTGATGAGAGAGAGGGTGGGACTATGAATTGCCATGCAGAAGACGGGAACTGGGAACTTGCGTGGAAGATGAGGTTTAGAGGATAACAAAACACCAAGGTGGACAAAAGAAGAGAATTTAAGTTAGCTAAGCAAAGGGACCAGGACAAATATGGTCCCAGAATTAGACAAGGATTTCAGGGAATGGGGTAAAAAATGAACACTAGCTAAACCATGGATGATTAGATAGTGCAAGAGGACTAACTGGTAGCTTTGGAGCTACTCAGTGGTTAAGCTGAATTATTTGGGTAGGTAAGGTGGCAGGAATGTAAAAGGCATAAAGAAAACTGTGAATAAGAGTCAAACCAAACATTTAAACAACATTTTAAAGGTGCAATGCAAGGTTAAATGCAGGCTTTTAATACATAGGAAATGCCAACATTGATACAGTTTTTAAAACTTTAATTTGAACCCTTGGGCATGAACAAGCATGATGATACACTATTATGGCATGATGATAGACTATTTCTTCTAAAGAAACCTAGCCTTATTCAGGGAACCCCATTATAAGAAATTTCCTCTGGGTTTGCACAGGTTATAAATTGAAGATTACAAAACTTCTGCTTCATTGGCCCTGGCAGTCAGAAGGTGTGAAATGCACTGAGCAGTGGATTGCTAGCAGGAAAGCCAACTGCATGGAGATTCTGAAATTTAGGTTCCTTCTGTGCCTCTGACAGTTCTCAGATGATACTAAACAAGTGATTTTAATCTTACTTTTCCAGATGGTCACTAATTACACCATTTCAGAGAGCCACCCAGAGATCTGAGATTTAGTTGGAAATGATGTTTTAGAGATAAGGGCTTTAAGATTCAGGTCCTTGGCACCTTGGACACTGAATATTACAAAACAGTTTTGACTTTAAGCTCTTGCTTTCCCATTCTATGCTAGTTAATGCTTCTCACCTCAAACTATTCCTCAGGTCCAGATGTCCCTTCAAATGGAGAAATGTAATTTAATTTGGTTATTCCACAATTGATTTCAAGTTGCATGCCTAAATAAACAACTCTCTTATATATGCAAAACTACATGGATTTTTTGTTTGTTTCAATTTGAACATTTAGTCCAATCCTACAGGGCTTTTGGCACTTTTTTGGTTAGCTTGTGATTCATCTCACGGAAGGGGTCAACTAGGTTCTTGAATTAAATGCATAAGAAAAAAAACCTAATAGTTCTGGAATGAGAAAACCATTGTAGCTTGCATTTACTGAATAAAAACCTATCTACTTAAGCTTTGTAACTAAAATAGAACCTCCACTTCTGGATAGAAACCAGAGAACAGTTTGGAGTTACAGTAAAATATCATGTAGGCAAATTAATTTCAGTGGAACAATAGTCTGAAGTGTTGCATTCATTTTATTTTCAAACTCAGGAAACCCAGACTGATTTTTTTCATACCCGAGTAGAGTTTATTAAATGACAGGTAATGTAGGAAGATATAGAGCCCAAAACCTGGCGTAGAAAAGGAATATTTTCTGTAGTAGTGTGGGAGGATGAAGCTCAGAGAAGTGTTTTATATTTTTTAGTGACTCAGGTGTTACATACTCAGATGAGTGCCTAACAGCAGAACAGCTTGCTGTGGAACCTCCCAGGCTAGAGGACCGAAAACAAAGGGTTACACTAGGGAAAACATAAGCGTGCTTAGTATAGCTGAAAACAGACTCAGGACACTCCTAATCCTGGAGTGATGTTTACAGTTTATGATATTATAATTAGAAACCCCCCCCCAAATTCACTAACATCAGAACTGCAGATAGCACAGAAAAATTCAAATGTGTTTTTTTCTAAGAGTATAAATAGTTGAAAACTTTAACTAGAACATGTCATTTGCCAGGTATGTAATAATTTTTTTCTTCTTTTTTTTTGACCCATTTTGGATATATTGCATTAACAGGTCTAATATCACCTCCCTCTGAAGCAAACATCCAAATAACTTCATAGTAGGGCAGATATTATTGTCCCACATAACTGTAGACTGCCAGCAGATGCACAGGAAGGCTCAGGCCTCTTAAACTCCACAGTCCAGGTCGGGTTGATCTCTGGCTCTTCAGAGGAATAGGAAAAAACTTGGGATAACTTGCTTGCATGTTGCTAATTGTTCATGAGGCAGAAAAATGCCATACTGATTCTTACTGGTGAATAACTAATGGCCCTGCACATGAGATCCAGTTGTAATGATTGCTTTACTACACGGCTGTAATTTAACAAGTGTGCTGAGGGCGCTGCCTGCCATATCCCTGAGGCCTGTGAAGGACGGAGATAAACATCACTTCACTAGACACAGACTTAGGGAAAACAGGGAACTGCACACCTCTTCAGTCAGTCCACTGGGCCTACTACGCTTTTTCTCAGGAACTGGATTAAAGCAAATCTCTTGATTGAGATTCGGACGTGTCCTAAACCTCCTGCATATCTTTAAATGCTGTCAATCTGCCACACCAATAAAAATTAAATCAGAGCCCCAATTTTATTTTTGATAGCATCACACTAGCAAGCTAAACTAGCGTTAAAAATAAATCCCAAATCAGAATTGCCAGCCTATTTCCATAAGAAAATGACAGTACAACCGCTGATCCTTTGTCTTTAGGAAGTGTTAAATCTCAAACAAGCTAATTCACAAAATAAGGTGGGTGAAACTCATTTCAAAGAGAAACTAATCAAAGACGGATACCAACATCAGTTAATGGCACAGCAAAGACATAATATTTAGGTATTCTTTTATATAAATATATACATGTGCTAATGTAAGAAAGTAAAATACAGCAAGCGAGATAGTTTTTGGCTAACTCCTGCTTTTAAAAGGGATCTCTGTTTCTGACTGGTGATGTCAGACCAATGCACAATAGAAAAGTGTACTAACAGACATAAGGCCTATGCCAATTGTTTTTAATGTAGGATCATAAAATATTTTCTTGCATTATGACAGCAACAGTAAATTGCCACTGGTGTGAAACTGATAAAAACAAGATCTTGAGTGGGATAATGTGTTTTTATAAGTGACCGCAAATAGCACTTGTGAATGGAAATGTGCAGCATCTACTTAGAAAAGCCATCCATTATTGCAGTATTATGAAGGAAAAGGAAAGGATAACATCAGAAGAGGTCCTGACTCTAGCAGAGGCTCTGCATGAACTGATGGATTCAAAACTCTCTAAATCAGAGATTTGTGGCACTTGAAGCATCGGGCGCTGTAAAATGTGAGCATTTACATGGGTCCTGTACAGCCAGGCACATATAAAAGGGGATTTTGATTTTCAAGACCCTTTTGTCTCTGTCCGCATATGCCACTCACTACCTCTTAAGTACCGTGGGACATACCTGGCACCTAAAATTGAATGATGGGCCTGAACTCTTGCATTTTTGCTGTGTGATGTGAAGTTAAAAGGTTTAGTACAACAGACTTGATTTAGACAAGCAAACAGAAACAAATACGATATTTACTTACTGTAGACGCTTTCAGTACCTAAGGTTAAAGAGCCATCTGTTTCTCTGGTATAATTCCAGTGGATTCAACGGAATCAGGGCAGGATAAATTTGATGCAATACGTTCACCTGGTCACCTAGCACACAGCAGAGCCGTTCCCTTTGTGTGGAAGTCTGCGTACAATCAGTTTGCCATCTAGTGGCAGCTATTTTGAACACAGGCAGTAATTTAAAACATTAGCTGCTATGTTAAATACTGGATTGTATTAGATCAAGTGAGGTGTATGAAAACATACATTATCAGGTAAAAACCATTTTGAAGCCTCAGATGGTAACTGCATGTGTACCCACTACTGTATGTTTAGACAGGAAAAATTCCCAGACTCCAGCTGACTAGCACAAAAACATTTCCAATTGTGCTAAGACTTTCTGTACAGTATGGCTGGATATATATCACCTGTAGCATTTTGCATGAAAGAAGAGGGAACAGAATACTGATGATGCAACAGCTTTTAATTCACCCATCTCCTCCTGCCACTCTTTATGGGATTAAAAGAAATGGTATTACTAAAAATTATTACATAGCCAAACTGTTGCCCTACCCGAGTAGTCTCAGTGACTGGAACGGCAGCTGCTCACGTGGGAAAAACAAAGGCATGGCCAAGTCAGATTGTTTGTATTAAGGTTATGAGTTACTAATAGACAGACCAGTTGCAGCTACCGACCACATGCCGTACCTCCTCACCCAAAGCAGCTACCAGAATCTGCTCAGGAAATGCAGAAAAGATGTAGGTTTTGGTGGTTGATGGCTCGGTAGCACTTATGCACTTACGTAAGTGGGTTTATTTCCCCTACTTACAATGCTAATTTGGCTGTTCTTGAGAGTAACTGGACATTTATCTACTTGTAGTACTTAAATGGTCTTTGTTACTATACTATTCATTGCTTTACTATCATTACCGTATGTATCGTGACACAGGAAATGCATCTGACATAAGGAAATACTGTTATCTTATTATGCAGATAAATGTCTCATAGCTTCAAACTCCAAGTGGCAAAGGCTTCCACCCCTCCTTCTGCACAAGGAATTCCATACATTTCATAAGAATCTTAAAAAACCCCATTAAACCCAGTGTCAGAATACGGAGTCCCTAGACCTGATTTTAAAATAGTAAAAAGGTACGAGTTCTGCATGTCTAAATTCTACTGGGAGCCAATTCCATAATGGTGGAGATGAAATACTTGAGAGCAAACTGATGTCAGTCTAGAAGACATGCCAAATAGTTAGTAGCAGCTAACCTTGGTGAATGACAGGAACCAAAGGGTGACAAAAGGTCAGAGATGAACACAGGTCCTCCAGTTTTAGAGTATTCTGAATTGATAGGAGAATTCTCAAAACACTGAAAACTTGAGCCTTGTGATGTGACGAATTGGATTTAGAGAAGATTTAGGCTGATGAAATTTATATTAGGATGTCATTAGCTATTATCCCACAGAACAACATTTAATATTGAATTCTATTAAAATGGAGCCGTACTAAAGAGCTGTTCAAATACATTTTGGAGATGTCATAAATACATTTCTTTGTTTGTTTGTTTTCTGACAAATATCAGCTGGATCTAATGTCAGAGGAGCAGTAAAATTGAGTAAAAATTCTTTAGATGAGAGAATTTATCAGGTTTCTGAGCTTAATGATACGTCTGCTTACAGTGTAGTAGTCAAAAATATAAATATACATAGATGTTTCATTGAGTTACTGAATACATCAGTATTCAATCTCTTATTCAGTGATCACAGGCAAATGCTCAATTCACTGAAAATCTACTTTAGCCCCAGCTGACAACCTACTTACGATAAAGTGACTTGCATTCTGTTCTGGGCCATGAATCATGGTCACAAGAGTTAATTAAAGTTCTAATGGTGAGGTCAAGAAGGTCAAGTGAATGAGTTTGTCTATATGTAATTAGGGCAGAACAGAAGATAATGAAGTTCAACAGGTGTAACTGAGAGCAGAAGCTGCCTGTTACGTTAAAGTCCTTGAAGATTTGAAATTGCTTTTGGAATGGAAAGTTGGGAAAAATACCTTTTTACTTGTCAGTGGAGGAAATTTTTCTCTAGAAATGACAGGTTTGAAAATAGACAATGTCCCAGCGCCATCTTTACTCTCGTTTTCAAACCTGCTGAATTTAAGCGTATGAATAACATGATTGTTTCAACAGCACCAATTTTTATTTTCTAGGCAGTGTATCTATGATTACAGAAAAATAAAGATAAATGAGAAAATTATTAGATGGAAATTCACCATGGATGTTGTTTATTCTACATCAGATCGGTTTTAGAATTTTGGTATTTTCTCTTATTAAAATGATGAGTTCAAACTAAAGATGGCAAATAATAGAAATCATTGATTTGTGACACTTCTGAAGCTAATAAGAAAATGCACACTTTATCCTGACTCCTTTGTACAGACACCTCTTACTCACAAGCTTGCTGTTTTTTAAACAATCACTTTCCTCCAGTACCGATACACAGCAAAAGCATACTCCGTGAAGAGGACAAAATGCATGCAGAATAATTTACTGCATAATCCTACGAACCCCATGTAAAAGGCAGGTTTATTTAAACTCCCTCTTCGGAGAGCAAAGGGAAATGTGTGAACATGTAAGTGTCCCAATAGTCCTTCCCTAGCAGTCCCTCAGCTGTATATTAACACATTTATGATAGCTATTGGCAGTGCAAATTTCTTTCTACTACCTTGCCAGCACTCGAATCAGCCCTTCAATCAGAAAGTACACTTCTACAAATGAAAAAGGAGTTCAGCTCCCATGCCCAATCAATCCTGGTATGTCTCCTCAGAGCACCAGAAAGGGGTGGCTAATTAGTGCTATGTATTACTGCGCTGGGGACACCTGCCTGCAATGAACAAAAATGAGATGGCTAGGTCATTTCCTACAGACTCGACAGTTACACCTACTCCAGTAAATTAAAATAGTGACTGGGAACATTCTTGGACTCAGAAATGGGACTGTACATTAAATTAAATGATGATGGAGAAAGTTCTTGCCCACTCCAGTGCGCACAACTGGGGAGGCTGGCGCAGGCCTGGGTCACAGTGTTGGGCAGCTTCTGGGCAGCCACCCTGACTGGTAAAGGACTGTTTTGGTTTAACCCCAGCCAGCAAGTCAGCACCACACAGCTGCTCCCTCACCTCCTCACTCCCCCAGCGAGATGCAGGAGAGAATCTGAGGAAAAGGGCAAGAAAAGTTGTGGGTTGAGATAAGAACAGTTTAAGAATTGGGAGGAAAAAAAATTATACTAATAATGATAATAATGCTAACTATACTCATAATACTAAAGTTACTAATAATAAGTAATGAAATACTACTACTGCTACTACCACTGTGTGGCATGGTCGACATGCTGG
>NW_010242109.1:11864-21972 GCF_000690775.1 Eurypyga helias | reverse complement strand
CCCCATAGCAGAGCTGCTCCAGCCCAATGCAGAATATGGAGAAGCATCCCAAGTTTTACATTTAAGAAATAAGCCTGGATAGTTCCTAGAATCATGGAATTTTTAGGAATACACTGTCTCTGGTCTTGAAGAGCTACAGTAATGGCGTTTTGGAGAAGCAGGGGCCAACATTTAACTTCTCTGCTGATGTTATTAGATCTTGATTCCTCTAGTAGTTTTAATAATGCAAAAAGGGAAAAATACCCTGAAACAGAGCAAAGGCTGACAAAACAGGCTGTTAGCCTGTAGTCCCACTGGAGATTGCAGTGGGATCTTTCAGAGCAATAGAATTGTATTCCTGACATGTTTTCCCTTTTCTTATGCCATACTCCTCCCTCATGCATTTCCAGGAGGCATTACAGTGAATGGATTAAAAGAATCTTCAACATCATTTCTTTGAAGCACTGTTTTATATTTAGCTGGAATCCATGCGTTTACAGCAAAGCAGCTGGAGTGTGATAATCTGAGTTGTCATGTTTGAAGCTTTTGGGAAGTCAAGTGGGCAGCTGGTGGGTGACTCAGTGACCCAGATTGGAGAGAAGACACTTGCTTCAAGAGAGGGAAAATAGGGTGCAGAGAGGAATAGCCGATCTCCTCACAGCACTTGTGGCAGAGGCAGCAGCAGCATGTTCTACTTCATGGCCTCTGAAACACATGTCAAAATTGTTCATGTAGCAAATTCCATGATACCTTATTTATTCAGACTTTCATGTGATAGACTTCAAAAATATATACTATATCCTGTGTTTAACCTATTTGGAAAAAAGGAAGACCAATCTGTGTAGTGCATGTTCTACTTCAGGTCCTCTGAAACACGTCAAAATTGTTCATGTAGCAAATTCCATGATACCTTATTTATTCAGACTCTTACGTGATAGTGCCAGACTTCAAAATATATACTATATCCTGTATTTAACCTATTTGGAAAAAAGGAAGACCAATCTGTGTAGTAGCAGTAGCTGTGAAAATCCAGTTCCACTGGGAAGGGAAGCCATGCACTAGGGCTGCCCCGACTCCTGAACAGGAAGTCCTCTGCTAACGTTGAATCGTAATGCTTAGCCTTCCCTCCAGCTAACTGCGTACCTCTTCTCCAGGGAAATAAGAAAGCACAGGCCTCCAACTCTTGCTGTTGTTTGTGAGCACAAGGTAAAAGGCTCCAGCTCAGGGCTGTCCCTGGGGCCAGGCAATACCTGAGGCTACCGAGCAAGTTCACTCCACCTCTGCCCGATCTCCCGCTGATTGATTTAGCTTCATCTGTCACTGCCAGAAGGACAGGGCAGAGGAGAAGGGGAGGCACGCTTGAATTCCTCCTTTGCCAGTGGCTTGTGAAGGCCTCGTGGGGCTCTTAACCACAGAGTGGCAAAAACACCAGTGTTAAAGTGTCCAAGACCTATAGCTCAGGTGCATAAACACTGAACTGCATCACAAATACACACGACTGACTTCACCTTTTAGCCTCAGAGACCACGGAACACTGGATTTTGGTACAGAAGTTCATGGGTTTCCCTTTTCTTGCTCTAGGAACAGGCATTTTCTGATTTTACACTGAAAAAAAAAAAAAACCCCACCCAAACACAAAACTCCCTAAAGTACAATCAAAAAAACCCTAAAACTTGTTTACACAAAATAACATTTCACAAATATTCACCTTTGAAAGCTGATATTCACCTTTGAAAGCTGGGATACATAACAATCTAGTGAGTTCTTACAGAACACAGTAACATGTTTATGGAAACAAACATATGGAATTATCTTAAGGGAATGCTCCGTGAAGTTAAATCTGCCACAGGGGATGCATTTATAGTGAATTTTGAGAGGAGGCTCTGAACCAGACAGCCCAAGCAGTAAGAAAACTTGCAAAATTCCACTGTCAAACACCATTACATTCCAAGTACTCCTTTTGAAGAATTATCCTCATCAAAACGCTTTCCGTTCACTTTATACTGAACCAACTCATGGTGTTTTTTCTGCAAAATTCCACTGTCAAACACCATTAAATTCCAAGTACTCCTTTTGAAGAATTATCCTCATCAGTATAAAGTGAATGGAAAGCGTTTTGAACCAACTCATGGTGGTTTTTCTGGGTAAAGATGCATTTTTTAAAACATGTTACACCAAGCTGATTATCCTACCAATCCCCTTTCCCCTGAGGCAAAACATCGTGTCTGTTAGTTCTCAAAAGGGAAAAAAAAAAGAACAGCTTTAAAATAACTGCTTTTGAAGACGGCCGAGAGTTTCTGCATTTGCCTTTGACGCCGCGCCAGCGCGGAGGCAGAGCAAAAATCTGAATCAGGCTGTATTGTTGCCTCAGTGCTTCTGAAGTCATGTGGGAGCTGTGCAGTGGGGACTGCCGGGTTGTTCTGCAGAAAGCAGCGTGAAGGACTTCAAAGGGAGACAAGATGGAAAAAAGCAGAACCATCAGGGAAGAACAGAAGCAGGAACCACTCAAATACCTCTACAGGATTAATACATGCTTCAGAAGGACACTAAGAATACAATACCAACTTAATTTACAACACACTGGAATGGTATCTTGATCATTTTGTTAAATACCTTTCATCTAGGCCTTAAATTTCCCCAGCATCCGTACAGACAAATGGTTCTTTCTGCCCAAAGTAGCACTTACGCACCTGAACAAAACCCACCGAGATTTAACGTGGCAGAAGAAAAGCTCGGGTTAGCCCTCTGGGAACAGCAAGCTTTTCTTCTTCTAGAACTAGACCTGTGTTTCTTGATTGCAGAGGAGATGGGTATTTCTTCTACACAGATTTTTTTCCCCTCGTTTGAGCAGCATTTCTGTTTTATTCATGGCGGAGGAAAAATTTAAGAAAGACTAGATCAAACACGACTGAAGGCAGCTCACTCAGCCAGAAACAGGCTGTAAAAGCCACATTCAGCAGAAGTCCCCAAAGTTTGTTAGCAAGAACAATATTGAGCTTCAGTTCAGACAAACAACCATCAGATAAGCTAACAGCTGTTTGAGGTGCCTCAGCAGGGAGCAGCTGCCACGTTCACAAGGCAGATTGACCAAATTTCTTTAGGTTTGGGAAAAGAAAAGGCAAGTCCACAGCTACAGCTTCTGTGCTCCCTCACGGTTAAGCACTTGTGGTAAAAGGAGGGAGGCCTTTTCTGCACCTGGGGCGTACGCCAGCCGCCTGCGTTGCGACCTGTGTGGCCTCGCTCATCAGTAATGGGGTTTGCTTCAGGCCTCTCCTCGGAATTGTTCTCAAGAATGATCTGTTAGTTTTAAACGGTCTGTTTTGCTTTAGGTATAATCCCATTACTTCGAACGCTAGGAAGTAGTGCAAGAATTACATTTGAAAACAGGAAACTTAGGTATAAGTGCTTTATGATAAGGGCACAGGAGATGAAACAAGGTTTCTGCCACTCTTGTTCTTTAAATGCATCACCTGTTCACTGTTGTTTCTATTTGTCAGGTGAAGGAAGCATGAAACCATCAGCATTAAAGTGTCTGAAGAACATATCAGCAGGCTATTGCAACATTTTCACTCTAACACAAACATGTTGTATACAAAGCAGGTTAGTTTAAAAAAACCACCCAGTTACGACTGGATCCTGCATCCACTCATTTAATTTAAGAACTTCCTGCAGAGCATTCTTACGCCAAATCCAGCGAAGGATTTGAGCCTGGCTCCTCCGCATGCTACGTGCTCCCTCTAAAACCATTTGGCTGTCAGTTACCCATCTCTTGAAGAAAGCTGAAATGTAATTTAAGCACCTTATTCCTTCTCTAAAAAAGAAACTTAAAGGTAGAATTACACCTATTCAGTTCCTTAAGAAAGCTTTTCCTGGGAGAACAGCTGTGGCTGCAACACCCTCCCAACCGAGTACAAAAAGATTGAGCAAGCGCAGCTTGGCTAAGCTTTTGTAGTTGGTCTTGTCAGCACCTCAGAGCCTGCTAGCCCTTCACTGGCCCACTAGACAAAAAAGGGCCATTTATAGAGCCAAAAAGGACAGGAAGGTTCAGCCCATTAGCAAAGCGTAACACCAGCTTAAGACACCACCACCACTCGTACACAGTGACTCAGTTGGCAGAAGAACAGTTTTTATCCAATTTCCTGTGATTTAGCAACCGAACCCTGCCCTCCGCAAACCCGAAGTTTGCATCAGCAACAGAAATAATGGAATCAAATTCCTGTTTGCATGTGGAACAGCAACTCCAGGTCATCGCTGTTGGAATGTCACTCTGAAGTACTACAGTTACAGGCACCCACTTGCTTTCAGTCAGCAGCAGCATTCTGTAAGCACTGTAACCAGACAATTTAACATGCAAGGTATTCCCTCTGGAAGTTGGGTTTGTTTAACCCGCACCACAAAGCGGTGAGGACTCAGGAGCTGAAGTTCATGCCAAGCACATCTCCATTCTGCTGCTCAGCTTCAGGCCTCCTTTCTGGAAGCAGCAGAACCTCCCCAGAGGCTGCCTGATTATTCCTTGCTTCAGTCTCCGTGTGAGGCTTACGCTTCTCTTGGCTGCGGAGTTTTCATACACCTCCCTCTGCCAGGCTCCAGCCTTCACAGTCCCCCCAAGGTGTTATGGTACCTTGCAGAAGCTAGACATCAGTCATCTGAAAACAAAGAACTAAACAAACATGAAACAAAAATAAGGCTGGGCAAAATGTTTTGACCACAGAAGGTGTCAGAATACAGCATTTAGTGTTTTACTCCTTGTCTAAACCGAGTTCTTCGGCAGTCTTACACACCATAAAAAACACAGGTCTGAGATACCTTCTAGCAAAATACCAAAAGGCCGAGAAAGGCTTCAAACTGGATAATAACATGAACGTTTACCTTAAAGTAAAACACTCTTCAGTCAAGGATCCAATGGGAGGATTGCACTACCGATTTGTTTTCCAAAATGATAGGTGGCTCCGAGATGAGGAGATCATCCTCACCTAGTGAGGAGTTCTGCTCAGTGTTCACAAAGTTCGGAATGTTAAATTTTGTGAGAGAATTTAGGTCCTCCTCAAACAATCCACTGCTCCTGGGAACTTCCTGGAAGTGGGTATTACTCTCCAGACCCGGACCTTTCTGACTCTGTTTTGCTTTGTCCAAATGTTCCACTTCATTAATACAGAAATGGAAAAGTGACCGGGATTCTTCAGTTATCTGACGAGAAAAGACCCTCTCCGGATCTAAAGGTCTTCCAAAATCTGCCACAAAGCTATTCATGCGAAATCTTTTTTCGGAAGGTTCTGCATTGCTAGAAAGGGAAAAGAAAAATACAGTAAGCACGTAAGGAAAACGATTCGAGTTCTTAACAGCAAATTGGGTTTCAGCAACCATTATGATCAGGAAGGAAGCAAATGCTACAGTTTATCTACAACAGGCTTTAAAAGCCAGCAGTATTTATTAGTTTCTGCTGAAGCTATTTTAAGTCTTAATTTGCCATGATAATTTTCCACAGGAAGAAGTTATCAATGCCAGCACTCTTAAATGGCACTTCTAGCAATCAATACACTTTAATAATCAGCTCACTGAATGAGCTTAGAAATACTCTTCAGCGTTTCCTCTTGATAGCAAGTAGTAAGAAGGTTTTAAAAATGGCTTATGGAACACTTTGAGAAAAGCCTTTGAAGGAGAAAATCTGTCCATGACACAGGCAGCACAGCTGTCCCTGTAGGCATAACTGGAGTGGTTGGGGGTCCGGGCATCAAACCAGCTTTCCACTGACCTCAGTCCACGACATTCAGATTTCTAGAGTGGGAGAGCTGGAACTAAAGACTGCTACCAAGACTGGCAGCCTTAACAATTCAGACACACAGCCCAGGAAAGGCATCTTAACCTCTTCCTTGGAGTTTCCTAGTAGCGTTAGCTCAAACCAGCTCCAATCTGCGTAGACTTGGGCAGGAGCCACAAACAGCTGAGGGCGAGAAAAGCTCAAGCTACATGGAAGTTTTACAGATCGTAATACTCTTTTTATCAGGCTGAATTTATATGCTCTCATCACAAAATGCAAGTTATTTACCTCTGAGAGGCACAGAGGTATTCAGAGCATTAGTGGAAAATCTAAACATATTCTCAGAACACAAGTTTTGTTAAGTAAGAAGTAATCAATCATACTGTTTACATGTGAACATGTAGCAAATGACACTGAAGCCAGATAGTGGGACTCCTAAAGGCACACACAGCACTTAGAGATCCTCAGAAAAATGTTACAATTCAATTCCCTCAAGCCTGCAGTAGGAGGCAAGTGCCTCCATGCTTTTGAAAGCCTCAGATGGCACCTACAGAAATCTACCCCTAAAACCTTCAGGTTCAGAGGATACCTACCATTCATCTTTCATAATTAATCAAAAATTCCTGCTTCTCAAATGCTGGTTTGCTTTCATCACATGGAGAATTCTGCCCTGACAAAGTGAGTTACACTAGCCTTCACATCCAAGCAGTCCTCTAGTTCATCAAAACTGCATTGGCTCATTCTGCATTTCAAAGCCAAACATGTAGAAGCAGAACGTTTAAATGGATGCAAGACAGACCAGTAGCTAAGTAATAATCTACTGATTACACACTGGAATAATGCTGTGGCAGCCTTCAGGACTGAAGGCTGACATTTACATATTTATAACGTGACAGAAACCATCACTCCGAGTTTAAGTTGCATGCACAGTTTGGCAAACGCGTCACCACGCATTTGTACTTTGTACTGTGGCACAGAGAGTGGAGGTGGCAAGTGAGCACAGAAAGAAGGACAAGTGTGACAAGCCTAGGACTAAGTGGGTTCAGAAGAAAGTTTTAAAAGCATCCATTAGAAAAGTTAAAACTAGGTCATAGGTGTGGGAAGCGCTTCATAATCCAGTGAGCGATGAAGGAGCAAAGGCTTACTGTACAGAGGGGCACGCAAGACTGGCAGCAGCAACCTAATGTAAATGGAAGAGTAGAAGATGCAAAGAAATTTTATAATGACCCAGGATGTTGAGGACATATGACACAGAACAACTCTGTGCTCATGAGCAGGAACACATGATGATGATGGAGCCTACAAGGAAGCTGGGGGGGACTTTTTACAAGGGCCTGTAGTGACAGGACAAGGGGTAACGGGTTTAAATTGAAAGTGGGGAGGTTTAGATTAGATATCAGGAAGAAGTTCTTCCCAGAGAGGGTGGTGAGGCACTGGCACAGGTTGCCCAGAGAAGCTGAGGATGCCCCATCCCTGGGAGTGTTCAAGGCCAGGCTGGATGAGGCTTTGAGCAACGTGGTCTAGTGGAAGGTGTCCCTCCCCATGGCAGGGGGGTTGGAACTAGATGGTCTTTAAGGTCCCTTCCAACCAAAATCCTTCTACAATGCTATGATAACAGACAGTCTCTTTTTCATATTCTGAATTTCACAAACACTATCTTTCTGTGTTTTGGGGAGGAATTTTATTACTCTTTTCAAACTAGACCAGAAACTTGCATAATCTTACTCATCATAGTATGCAGCATGTATCTTTTCACAACACCCAAAATGAGAAAATTCCCCCAGTGTTACTATGGAAGGGAGCACAGCCACCTGGACAATCACATCCCTTTGGCAACAGTTAGGCAAACAGGACCCTCTGAGTCCCAGAAGCTGCCAACAAGAGAGCGGGAGGGTGAATGCCACACACTGCCAGCATCGTACATACTGAAGACCACTCAAAACAAGCAGTTGCCAGTGAAACAACCCAAGCTCCCTTTTCTGGGAACTTTCCAGCCTGTGATGCTGGGATTTGGACTGCTGGATTTAGTAGTAAGCTCTGCACTCTGCCCACTGGACTTGAGTGCACTGCCAGGGTACAGACCATTTTGCCCAGTGTAACCTTCTAACCGAGGCACAGTGTCTGGCACTGACAGCTGGCATTCCTCTACAGCTCCAACACCCCTTCTCTCAGCCTGGTCACTGGAAGCAAGCTGGGATACTTGGCAAACTGTGGAAAGGAGTAAGTAGACAAACCTCCAAAATAGCAGGGTTTGGCATCCCAAAGGGAACTTGGGGGATCTAAACAGATCCCTAGTGCCCACCCAGAAGCACTACACGGGACCTGAGAAACCTTTCCTGAGTAAGTTTTCGGCAAGCATGTACATACTTCTGTAGAATTTTTATTTCAGTGGATCTGCATTTACCTCAGAATCCTTAACCAAAACCAAATGATTTCTTAACGAGGAAAAAAAAAATCCCAGTCATTTCAGCAAATTGTACAGCCTGCAGCAATAGCTGCACGAAGCTTTGGGGTTACATCAGCCAACACTCTGCATAGATGGATTTCATGAACAGACTCAGGCATTTGTTGCACAAACATGTTAAGGGTGTTTTGAAATACTCAAACATAGCATGCTATCTTCTGAGTGATTCTGCCTGAATTTCAAGCAGAAATTCAGAAAAATGGTCAACACAAATTTTTTTGTCACACAAGCTAATGTTCTACACATACTCATCTGCAAGCAAAAGAAAAGTGCAGCGGGCATCATTTCCATAACTAATCAAACTTCTCCCTCTCCCTGTCCATATCCTGACCTTTTTCTTCCGGTCAGACAATGCACCCAATTCTGAACATCTTGTGCAATTTTGAAAAGTACATGCTATCATGCCCCTTTATATTGAGCCAAGAAAAGCATACTGCTAGAAAAATCCGAGTAGTCTACTTTGGATCCATCCATCTGAACCCAGTTACGCTGCTCTCTCACATTAATGGTACTTTAAGGAACAGCCAGATTGACTTAGTGAGGCAGAGACATGTCCATCAATCAGGCTGGCTTTCTCCCAAGACCCAGGAATCCCATTAATACCCGTTTCTAAGGGAAGGCCGCAAGACAGCCCTCTAATGAAACGATGAGTCACGAAGAATCCAGTCAGGTAAGACAGAAAATACGGGCAACCTAAAAGCACCGTCTGCACTGGCTTTTTTTACAGGTGTTTTTGTTCTGTTTTGATATGCATATATCAAAGATAAGAGGGAACAAGAGCAGTCACTGCTCTTAGTGTATTCTAGTAGCATACACGTTGGGTTACCCAGTCTCAAAGAAAACAGTGCTCAAATTTGTTGAGGGTGCCAACTCCGCATACAGAAGTGGGCAAACATCCAAGCACACAGCTCCCACAGCCACCAAGGAAGTTCAAAATAAACACAGAAAGGAGTAAGTGGGCTCTCTTCAGCAACCGAAGAAAAACCATGAAGAGTGGGATTGGAAGGGACTCCTGGAGGTCGCTAGCCTAATGCCCTGACCAAGGCAAGGCCAACTCCGCATTCCGATCAGGTTATCCAGATGTGGAAGCTGACCAAAAGCAGAGGTTTCACAAGGTCCCTAGGCAACCTGTGCCAAGAACATTGATGAAGAAAGCAGGAACACAGTGGGAGATACCAAGCAGCCCTCTGCTACCCGAAAATGCATTTCTACAAGTATAAAAGCTACTGGCAAACACCCGTACTAAATTCTCTTTGTTGTACATTTGCCTTCATCACTTCTTCCCCCCCTCGTATTATTCACCTGGGATACAGTCTTAGATGCTCAGCTAAGAAACAAATCTCCAGGGAAAAGAGGCAACATACCAACACTTACAGGGACTTCAAACATATTTGGGAACAGGGTCTGGCAACCTTATGACAGTCCATAAGGGAGACAAAAATACCAGCTGTGAAATTCAGCAAGTCAGTTCTGGGAAACTGAATTCTTCTGCCTCTGTTTCCTTCTCACAGGAGCAAAAAATTAGGACCGCAGAAGAGGGTCCTGACATACGCAAGTCCTCCCTAATATGGCCCTGGCCCTAGAGATGTGCTATTACATGAAGTTTCAGTCGACATGTGACTGAATAGCAAAGGGCCCTGCGCAGAGACAGGCAGGCTGCTTTAGGAAGTGATAAGCACTGACAATTGCCCTTCACAATCAGCTTCTCATCACTGCTACCTGCCTGCAAGCAATCTCACTCTCCAGAGAGGCTTTTTATTTCTCCTTTATGGCAAGCAAGCCTGAGGGGAGATGTGGGTTCAAATTTCTCAGAGCAAGGGACACTGACAGCCTGCACACTGCACAAATACAGGTAAGTGGTTGAGGCAAGGCATGGTCTGCACATACTTATCAGCCAGAAAGGACAA
>NW_010242109.1:0-11848 GCF_000690775.1 Eurypyga helias | reverse complement strand
CGGGGGGGGGGGAAAAGGCTTTCAGGGGACTCCGGTGTTAAACAAATGTGGACTGATCCGTACTTCAGCATATGCTGGAATTTCTCAGCAGAAACTAAGACATTCTGACACCAAGGAAGCGATAAGGTTAAGGGACGATTTTGTAAATACTACTAATACCTACTTTTTGGACTTGGATACACAAGCATGTGGAAACCCTCCAGGCTTCAACTTCCTTAATTTAACATCTGCACAGCATTTTATTTGTATATCCTCTGTCAATATTCATATTTCTCTGTTTTACTCCATCATAATGTGAGCCTACATAGAATGACCCCAGTTATTTGCAGCACAGTGTCACAGAATGGTTTGGGTTGAAAGGGACCTTAAAGACCATCTAGTTCCAACCCCCCTGCCATGGGCAGGGACACCTTCCACTAGACCAGGTTGCTCAAAGCCTCATCCAGCCTGGCCTTGAACACTTCCAGGGATGGGGCATCCACAGCTTCTCTGGGCAACCTATTCCAGTGCCTCACCACCCTCTCCAGGAAGAACTTCTTCCAGATATCTAATCTAAACCTCCCCACTTTCCATTTAAACCCGTTACCCCTTGTCCTGTCACTACCGGCCCTTGTAAAAAGCCCCCCCCAGCTTCCTTGTAGCCACTTCAGGCACTGGAAAGCTGCACAGTAACCCAAAGCCACCAGCTGGGCCGCCTACCCACCAACTTTGTGTTAGCATGAAAACACACACACGCAGCTCTTCCCTTCTACCACGCGCCTACTGACTACCTGCTAAATAGGGAACACACAAGCAATGCTGCTACACAACTGGTCTCCTAGAAGCACTGGGAACAAAGGACAGACAGCACCCTTTCATAAGGGCGGAGTAGAACAAAGTGGTGTGGAGGCAGCACAACGCCAGCCCCGTCCCTGCTTGTTTGGGGAGCACAACAGAACAAACACGCCCCTTGGCAGGCTGGATCTGTTATTCCACTTTTCAGACTCACTCTTGATGTGGTGCTCCTGTCTTCGTCAACAGGGTCAGGACAAAAAACATGAAGATAACAAAAACTGCCAGACCAACCCAAAATCCAATCACAATGGAATCTGGTGGAAAAAAGAGAAAAAACGAGATGATCAGTATGTCACCTGCGCTCGCAGCAACATGCGGCACGGCTGCAAACCCCGAAAGACCTCGCAGCTTATTCCTGGGTGGCAAAGAGGAAGGTCAATCAGATTTATCGTTATTTTTAAACG
The DNA here is from genome assembly GCF_000690775.1 of Eurypyga helias. Taxonomy (NCBI): domain Eukaryota; kingdom Metazoa; phylum Chordata; class Aves; order Eurypygiformes; family Eurypygidae; genus Eurypyga; species Eurypyga helias. Next base: position 10,610 of record NW_010242109.1, on the reverse strand, counting down.
GAAAGCTGCCATCAAAGCTGTCATTTCTAGCCCAAATTTTACCGAGGTCTGGACAAACGAGAAACAAGCTGAAAGAGGGAAAACACCGCATTTTCTTGGTTAAATAACATCAGCTCCTTTTGTGATGCCTGGCCCTTTCCAAGCATTGCTTTGAAAACAATTTTAGTGCTAGAACTCAGAGAAGAGGATTATTTGATTTTCAGCAAAAACCTCTGTCACTGTAGAACTGGACTCCTGGTATTTTAAATGATTTGTGCCCCAGATCATTACGTTCCTGGGTTATGAGGGATTTCTTTGACACAAGTTTAGGAAGACTCAGCTTTCTTTCAGTGGTAAGATAGAGAGTTCTGAAATAACCAGAACCACAGATAAAACTATTCGCCACCTCAACAAATATCAGTAACCTACATAGACTTTTTGAATATTTTTTTGAGTTGCCAACGTGCACACAGAAAACTGCAATGCAATGTCAGAGGAGCAAAATGGATTTGGACAAAAAAGCCAAACCACCAGTTAACAGGAAAACACCAACGCAACAGCTAAATATAGCAGCAGTTGGGAAGAGCATGGCTTTTTGCCTGAGTTCATAGAATGTACCTACTGTTCTCATTTGTAGCCAATGGACCAACAGATAAATTGTCAGTCCTACTTGGAACAAATCTATGTCCACTTACGACTTCAAAATTGATCCACAGTTGCTCCTGAAGGAAGCTCAAAGCCTCCAGGAACTTGATTAAGGAGATCCAAGTGGGACAAACATATTTCCAGACAGCAATCAGTTGATAAGCTGGCAGAGCACCAGCCCAAAATATGACCTGGTCCAGGATCCACAGTATAAAGGTACTCTTTCACCTGTCAATTAATTAGGTGGGTTTTTTAATGCAAGCATTCAAAATTTCCACTGTATAAGTTTAAAAAAAAAACCAACAAAAATATGCATGAGGGCAGTCTTGGTCGGGACAGGTATCCTATCTACACTTATCCTCTCATTACATAGCTACCACTGAGCCTCCCAGAGCCTCTCCAGCTGTAAAGCTGTGTGACGTCTGACCCAGTGCAGCAGGAACAGCACAGAGCTTGAGCCAGCCTGTTGGATCTCCTACAGGGCTAAAGACACCAGAAAACAAGCAATCTGCTATCTTTCTGGGTGCTTGACCCCAACAATTAATCACGCTCCCACTGTGAAATATCTTCTGTGCTAAAAGGCAGATCTGGAAACTGGAAATCAATTCAAACCACTTGTTTGAATCAATGCAACTTGCAACTTGCCTCCTGCAACTTGAGATTGTCTCCCTGTGAAAATAGTTTGTATCACAAGTCACTCTTTAAGCCCTTTTTTTTGGTAAGCTAAGGAGGTTAAGTTTCAAGTGTCCCACTGCAGCGTTTATTCCGTCTCCCCTCTGTCACATCTCCCTCTCTCCCTCATCCCTTTGTAAAATAACCAGAGGGTGGTTCAAGTATAGGTATCCATGACTGGGGGCAGGGGCAAGTTTGTAATACCACCATGTTTCAAGCAAAAAGAAGCACGAGTTTATTTCCATAATCCTACGCATTACAAGCCCTACATTATTTCCAGAATCATTCTATAATCATAGCCTGTATTCAGCGGTTCAAGATGCATCTTGTGCTTGGCCTTACTAATACACAAGAGCTCATGATTATCTACCATCCTACCAGGCTCTGTAGTACCTGAAAGTTTCACCTAAAAAGAAATACTCCCATTACAAAATTTACAATAACCATTTACTACTAGTTCTTTCTGATTAGTCAGACAAGTTGAATGACATGCAACTGCACTGACAACCAGAATGCTGAGTCTAATCAAGTAAAATGTCTAAAAAAAAAAAAATATGCACATAGATTATACTGATCAATCTGCGACACTTAACTCATCAACTAAGAAAAAAATAAAGGAGGGGCAGAAATAGAGATTCTGCTAAACTAATACTCCCCACAGAAATCGCACCTGCCAGAATTGTGTGCCGAGTAACAAGCCTGTCTTGTGGTTTGTTTGCTGTTTCCCCCGCCCCCCCCAACAGAATTCTGAAGTTTACTGAGTCTAAACCTACATCTTCCTTGTTTTATTGTGGCTCCTGATGCACTTCCATCCCCCTGCTGTATCAATTACATTCTTTGGATTTGTTTAAAACCAAAGCAGATGGCCTGAGTTCTCTTCAGTAGTTCATGTAGGTCTCACTTCCTTCATAGGATCACAGAATGGTTTGGGTTGGAAAGAACCTTAAAGACCATCTAGTTCCAACCCCCCTGCCATGGGCAGGGACACCTTCCACTAGACCAGGTTGCTCAAAGCCTCATCCAGCCTGGCCTTGAACACTTCCAGGGATGGGGCATCCACAGCTTCTCTGGGCAACCTGTTCCAGTGCCTCACCACCCTCTCCAGGAAGAACTTCTTCCTGATATCCAATCTAAACCTCCCCCCTTTCAATTTGTACCCGTTACCCCTTGTCCTGTCACTACAGACCCTTGTAAAAAGTCCCCCCCAGCTTCCTTGTAGCGCCTTCAGGTACTGGAAGGTGCTATAAGGTCTCCCTGGAGCCTTCTCTTCTCCAGGCTGAACAAGCCGAATTCAGTACAAGTTACCCAAAACTACTAAAGTCTAAATACATATTTAAAGTAAACAGTACAGAACACAACATTTAATCAAAAAATATGATACATGGGACTACGTTTATAATGCTGTCCCAAGTTACAAATAGATTGGCAAAGTATCCCATGACTTTCTCAAGTTGCAGTATCCTTCCTAACACAGACCCATAACATCGTGGCAGCAGTTCTGACACACCCCCTCTCCATTCCTACCTATTTCATCCCTCTCTAATGTTACTAAGGCACAAAACAAGGATTTTGTTCTTATCTCCACCAGTCACAGATATCTCCTGGCTGTCTTTGTCTATTTACTGTATAAAGCTTTAATTTACAACACATCTGGTGCCTGCTTTTCTGGATTTTCTGATTTCTAGTTCCTGTCTTCCTTTTTCCTCAGGCAGAATGTACTTTTTGCTTGTAAAACAGACTTTTTTTTTCCCCTCCTTCTTTTCAGTCATATATTTGAAAAGTCACTCTGGCATTTGAATACCTCATCTTCTCCCCACATCCACATTTGTGGGGTTTTTTAAATGTATTGTTGTGTATACTTTTTTCTCTGTTTTCAGAAACCAGGCTTCTGAACTCCTTTGCATACACATTATATTATTAGGAACTTCCCCTTGCCTATAATGAATTAAATCAACATTAATCTGAAAGTGGCCTCCAACTTTCTCGTTAAATTCATCTTTCATGGTTGAAAACAGTGCCTTCTCATGTGAAATACCTCATGTATCACACAAATAAATAAATCCCACACCCCTCTAATTTTAAGAATGGCCAGTGATGTTTTACAGCTGGCTAAGTGTCACTGCCAGCTTGCATCACCTAAACTGGAGTCCACTCTCCTTTAAGCTCTCCAACGTAATTTACAGGCATTCTTTAACACCTCTTCTTTGTCAGCACTCAAGGTCTGCCTCCTATACAACCCCCATGTACTCTCCTCTCCTCCTTTCTCTCCAGCTTAGGATTTCAGCGAAGGTAAGTGTGTGACCACATTGCCTCCACATTCTTTGACAGTCCCAACTCAAGTTGGAAATAGCTAGAATGAGAAACATACCAAGAACATACCAGGAAACGTCACCCCACACACACCACAGACTGTTCCTTTATTAGACTGAACTCATTCCTCTGAGACTGCATGGAGTAACACCAAAGTAAACAGAGCCAATTCCAATCTATTAGTTAAAAGAAACCACAAACAACCCAGAAGAGACTCCCCCAGGTCACTGATTCGATACTACTATTAACCTCTTTCACGAGTACACCAAATTCCACCTGAAAAGCCACTGTTACTTCTATCCCATTCGCTGGCAAGTTGTCCAGGTCCCTCCTGCTCCACAAAGAGCACAGCCAGACCGCGAGGCTGAGCTGCCACAGCTAACAACAGCAATCCCTTTGACTGCAGGCCAAGGTGTGTTTTGCTGCCATACCTTCTGCAATCCTGAGGTAACTATCATTTATATATTTTATTCCCATCACACACTAACACACCGAGCTAAAAAAAAGGCACATAACATACACTGCAGCTGATCTCTGTAATTAATCATCTTTGTAATCAGGTTTGCCCTCTGATTAAGTGGAAGAATGGAATATAAATTAGAAACATGATAAAAGCTAACCTACATTTTTCAAGTACCTAACATTTGTAAAAGCACAGACAGTAATCAGCAGACTTTTTTGGGTGATAAAAAAGAGTGGAGTATAATTCAGGCTAAAAAGCAAATTCTGCTCCAACTCTTTTTAAAGCATTAATAACTTAAAGTTTCTTCTGTCCCTTACAGAGTCTCCCCAAAATGTCCTGACTGCACAGCCAAGGGAGATCAGCTTTTCAGGGCTGCTGTTTGCTACTGCAGGCACTTCTCTTTCCCACTCTGAATCCTCGCCATGATACACGAGGCAGAAAGTACGTAACCCACCTTGAACCAGTACTGGATGGGGACCCTCCCCTAATGCTTTCAAGACTGAGGCTCAAACCTTCTCACAGTGTATTCCAGCTCAGAAGCAAAGAAATAAGATGGTTTGTTTCTCTTTGGCGAGGTGCTCGCAAAACACGTCCAGTAATTCTGAGTCAGTTTCTGTTACTTTTGGTTTTGTTCCCACTCACCCACCTCCCCCTAAAAAAAATAAATTCATAAAAGCCAAGGCCATTGTCTAGATTTCTGATAAATGTTGGTCCAGCTGTACTAGCTTGTCTTAGCTAAATCTCCTATCACTTCCTACCTATATTTTCCCACCTCTCTGGTCCCTGTCTCTTTCACTTGTTACTTCTACTGTAAAACAGCTCCAGTATTAGCAGAACGCTGAATTTAGCACACTCCTCCTGGGAGGAAAGTCCCAGTGATGAAAGTTCTTTCAGAAGGAGAAGTTTCTTCTTTTAAGTCTTTTTAAAAAGCCTCAAATTTATTTTCTATGAAGAAAAACAAAGGCAGTAAGGCTGCCCACCCCTGCCTTTTTAGCATGAGCAGGACCAAGAACAAAGCAATAAGGATCATACCAAGCAGTCACCAGAAGCAGCAGAGGCTGTATTTGCTGTTATAAACTGTTCCTGATAGTCTGGTATTCCTCAGTATTAACAAATTTCTACCACAGACAAAAAAATCCACGCTTCTCTCATGCACAAGAAAAGCAGTCATCAAAAAGACACAATAAACAATTACAATAATCTAATAGAGTAATACCTCTAACTGCTGAGAACGAAAAAAATTAGGAGAGAGATTTGTACAATAATCAGGTACAAATGAAGAGCGGGAGCATTAAGGTGGGGAAGCTCATCTGCAGTGAAGTAGGTCTCTGGTGAACTTACATTTATGAGCCTTCAGGCCTTCAAACGACACTGGTCCGTACTCATAGTACTCATACTCCCAGGTGTAATCAGAGTTTGACAAAGCCTGCTGGGAGGTCCTGTTAGAAATCAGCCTCAGGGCAGACATCGTGCACCTCAGTAAATCTATACCTGTGGATACAAAATGTGTTAGAGACTACACACTTCTAGCACATTTGTTGATTTTATAGAGAATCCTTTCTTCTTTACGGACTCTCTTCCTCCTCACGTTCCCAAGGGCAACCACTCACACTTACAATGGCTCTCTCACCTGTTCCTCTAAAATCCAGTATCCCTGCCTCAGACAAGGCTATCGTGTCCCCTCCCATTCCTTCCACGGTCTTGGCTGGCCAACCACCAGTCAATGCAGAGCTTCTCTTCCATGGAAGGAAGAGAACCCATGTTCACCTTCACAGAGATGCCTGCTAGCGTACACAGTATCAAAACCAGGCTGCTCAGATTGGATATGACTTTTATAGCTCAAAAATAGTAAATACCAAAGCCCACTCGACTCAGCATCTTAGGATGAATGCTGCTATGGAAGTCTGGGTGGAAAACTGGCCAGACTACCAGGCTCAAAGGGTTATATTATCCATTCACAGTCCAGCTGGTTATCAGTGGTACCCCTCAGGGACTGATGCTATGATGAAATGGAGTGCACTTATAGCAAGTTCACAGATTACACAGGGGACAGTCAAGAGGCTGGAAGGCAGTCTGCTACCCAGAGGGACTGGGAATGCTGGAGAAAGGGAGTGACATGAACCTCATGAGGATCACCAGTGGGATTGTGAGGTCCAGCATCTGGGAAGGAATAACCCCCCACAGTAGTACAGGCTGGGGGTTGACTGCTGGGGAGCAGCTCTGCAGACAAGGACCTGCACCACAGAATCATAGAATCACAGAATGGTTTGGGTTGGAAGGGACCCTAAAGACCATCCAGTTCCAACCCCCCTGCCATGGGCAGGGACACCTTCCACTAGACCAGGTTGCTCAAAGCCTCATCCAGCCTGGACATGAGTCAGCAATATGCCTTGTGGCAATGAAATCCAAGTGTGTCCTGGGCTGAATTAACGAGAGTGTAGCCAGCAGGTCAAGAGAAGTGTTTATTCTTCTCTTCTCCTCTCTGCTAAGACTGTATCTGGGGTACTGTGTCTGGTTTTGATACCCCCAGTAATAGAAAGACACAGACACACTGGGACAAGTCCAGTGAAGGCCACCAAGATGGTCAGAGAGCTGAAGCATCAGATGCACGAGAGCCTAAGGGAACTGGGGTTGTTCAGCCTGGAGAAGAGAAGGCACCAGGGAGACCTGAGTGCTGCCTACAGTTACAGCCAGAGGGTGCAGAGATAACAGAGCCAAGCTCTTCTCAGAGGTGCAGAGAAAGAGAAAAAGAGGTAATGGACACAAATTGGAAAACAGAAAATTTAAGTTAGATACAAGAACTTCACCTGATCTAGCTGAACATGCTTTGAGCAGGAGAGAGGACCAGCTGACCTCCAGAGGTCCCTTCCAACCTCAATTCCACTGCGCTCATAAACAGCTTCAATACGCCACTGCGGAAGGAAAACGAAACAGGAGTGATTTTCCCCACAGATTAACAAACACTGCAATGCAACATCAAGCATCATGAAATTGTCTTGACAGATATTTCTGTCATTTACCACAAGACTGCACTAGGGATTTTCACACTGCAGAGTAATTTTTTTTCAGAGTATTAGACAGTAATGCACCCCAAAAGAGAGCACATCTCTGCACAAACAGCTGCTGCAGCAGCTGGAGTCAGGACATCGAACTCAAAACACATTGCAAAATGCTTTTTGTGAAAGCAAATGGAGCTTTGGGTAATTTTGCATTCAATTAAAACCCAGCAGGGTGTAGACTTCTTGCAGTTCATAAAACTACTGCGATTAGTTGTTCTGTGGACAGTGAAGCTTCTCAGAGTACACAGTCAAATCCAGATTAAAATTTTGGAGAAGAAGGGTCCTAAATAGCCATGTCACTCAAAATAACTAAACCTTCAGTCCTGCCTAAGGATAGTTAGCTTGCCTAAGGCTGTGCAAGTATAGCACATCATTCAAGTGCTAGAAGGGCCATAAATAAAGAACAGGAATTAGGCACAAATTGAGGAACATACATGACTTTTCAAATTTGTAAAAATGTTCTTCGTGCAATGGAGTAAACGCCGGCAGGAATGTCCCAAAACGATCTTCAATAAACAGTGAAGTATGCCCGAAAAAGTAAACTTCATACCCAGTTACCATGCTCAGAGCCTTGAACACATACCAAAACTTGACTAGCAAGTGGTAAATCCTTTAAACCAAGAAACAGATCTATTTCTCAACTCAAACCAACTTGCTTTTCACAATGAGCCATCTGCCAACAGGAAAGGGGCAGGGGGCAGCAGGGAGAGAAGTGACTAACCCCATTTTCTTGGGTCAGGATAAGGAGCTTCACATTGCCCTCACCTTCCTTCAGCCACCCAGAAAGCTCCCAGCAAGAACAAATAGCCGGAAGCATAGAGGAGAAAGAAAAGAGATGGCTGTAATGGAGAATCCAGCTTGTGGCTGAGGATGTTTCCTATCCTCTACCTCCAACACTTAAAGAACATGACAGACAAAAGTAAGTGTAATTTTAAGTTAGGAGTAAAGTTCCTCCTTTGCTTTCTCAGTAACTAGAAAACATTCTTATTTCCTGGAATATTAGAAAGAATGCCTAAGTTTTAGGCATAGTTTTTGTTGTTTTAAATCAACTAAGGTAACTGCTGTCACTGCACAGAGAACAACCAAAGATTCTTGTCCTAGTTTGCTCCCATCTCAGCTCTGTCAGTTGTCTTGTAAGACTTAGCATTTCATTTTGTGACTGAGCCTTAAGAGACTACATGGTGCTGCACATAGCTCCCACCATCTTTTTCCCCTTCTCCTCAGAGTGTTGTTGATAACGTGTCTCTTGCCAAATGTTATTAGCACATTCCTGTTTAAGGACTGCTTTTCTCTTTCACGGCCTTCTAGAAGAATCTTTCATTTAAATATTTCTCATATGGCATCACCAGTGTTCATTGTCACCTCCTTGCTTTTGGTATTAACATGAAGAGCTGAACAGTAATCTTCAGGCAGAAAACATCAGAATAGGGTATTTAGGCAGTCCAAAAAGTGTTTCTTCTTCCACATCAAGCACAAGCAGATGGGATTGAGCCACATGCAGATCTCTCTCCCCATCCAGTCACTAGTATCCATTTATGATTTACAGGGAAAACAGCCACTTCTACGACACAAAGAATCCATCCTGCTTTAGTCTTCGTTTAGGATTAGAAGCTCCACTGTTTCACCACTGACGACAAGCATTTCTAGACTTACTTCCATTGTAGACAAGCCACTGTCAGAAGGAGAGGTGCTAACTGAAACCTGCATCATCAACTCCCAGGCTAAACCTTTGTCTCAGGACTTGTGGTAAGTATAAAATATGCCTCTAAATCATGCAGTACAGCTAAGCAAACATTGTCCCAAACAAGCTCGCAGCTCACTTGTAAGCTTTGTCCCTCCAAATGTCTCCAAAACTTCAGCCTGAAACATGTTAAAGCAAACCTTTTCTGCTTCAAAATCCAGCCTAGTATAGAATCATAGTTGGAAGGGACCTTAAAGACTACCTAGTTCCAACCCCCCTGCCATGGGCAGGGACACCTTCCACTAGACCAGGTTGCTCAAAGCCTCATCCAGCCTGGCCTTGAACACTTCCAGGGATGGGGCATCCACAGCTTCTCTGGGCAACCTGTTCCAGTGCCTCACCACCCTCTCCAGGAAGAACTTCTTCCTGATATCTAATCTAAACCTCCCCACTTTCAATTTAAACCCCATTACCCCTTGTCCTGTCACTACAGGCCCTTGTAAAAGTCCCACCACAGCTTCCTTGTAGATGGTGGAACAAGGACCGGCACAACAAAAGTAGTGAACATTAAGACCTTGCATCTCCCAAAGAAGAGCAAAGCAGGGTGAGGTGGTGCGTTAGCAGCTTGTCACATTCATCTGCCAGGCTGCAGCAGGTCATAGAGGGACTGCTAGTGCCAGATAAGGGCTTCTGGAAGGAATTCGCCCAGGAAATGCAATCAAGTGCTCTTTCTGCCAGGAGTGGACAGCAGTTAATTCACCCCATAGCTCTGAAGCATGACAGGGAGCTCCTCCAATTGACCTTGCTAAGGGCTTTTTGGGGGCACAGGAATTGTTTAAGGCAAACATAAAAGCCGCTCTGTTGACTTTGATGCGTATGGATGCAGACAGCCTTTCCTCCCTGGCTCATTTCTTTCAGAGGCAAGTAAGTGAGCAACAAAATGCTTCACTTACTCACTCAAGAAGCCCCAAAGCAGGGCTCTGTTCAGGGTTGCCAGCCAGAAGATTCAGGAAGGACAGTCTTCTGGAAAGTAAAAAGGACAAGTGCTCATGGCCACCTTCTGCAGCATTGGGTTGGTCTGTGCAGATAAAGGATGTCAACAAGTACCCCACACTCCTCATGGAGACATGACTGCAACTCCTAGAGGTAAATTACACCTCCATAAGAACTCACCTGTAACCTCTGTGAAAGTCTGTAAGGCTGCAGCTTGCCTGACAGTGGTACGTGAGCAAGCCAGTTTGGCCTTCGGGCTATATTCGCACAAAAGCCCCATCTTTGAACCGCAGCAGCAGGGCATCAAATGCTGCTGCAGCTGGACTATTTCCTTCAGCCTGGACATCGTCAGCACATTGCACAACGCCCACAGCCACTTACCTGTTAAGCTGAGTCACTGTAAAGGCAAAACTGGACACATACCGTATGTGAAGCACAGCTTCATGGCTTACACCACCAGAGGTCACAAAGGCAAATCTGGTTTTGTGTACATCTGGAACCAGCCTTGTATGTAACCAGCAACAACCACCTCCAAACCTGACCTGCATGCACAAGACTAAATCCAGGTGGACTGGTCAAAGTACTGTTCATGTCTCGAGCAAGAGAAACTATCAATATGGTAGACACAAGTAACTTGGTAGATTTTCAGTCAAAACCTACATTTGTTTTCCACATACTTCCATTCTGCTCACTGCCACAGAGACTAAGAAATTTTCAGTCTTCATAGAACAAATAAACAAACTGTCAGCCGCTTGCAAACTGCAAAGATCTCAAAAACCAAGCAGGAAGAAGTGTAGCAGCATTTCAA
>NW_010242108.1:0-298 GCF_000690775.1 Eurypyga helias | reverse complement strand
TGCCGTGCCATGCTGTGCCATGCCCACGGGGCTGTGCCTACGGTGCCGTGCCGTTCTGCGTGGTGCCGTACCACCCCGTGCCTTGTGGTGCCGTACCACAGTGGTGTGCCATGCCGTGCCATGCCCGTGGGGCTGTGTCCACGGTGCCGTGCCGTGCCATGCTGTGCCGTACCACAGTGCTGTGCCGTGCCCGTGGTGCTGTACCATGTTGCCATACCACGGTGCTGTGCCGTGCCGTTCTGCGTGGTGCTGTACCACGGTGCCGCACTGTGCCATGCGATGCCATACTGTGGTGCTA
>NW_010242107.1:11659-23478 GCF_000690775.1 Eurypyga helias | reverse complement strand
GCCGGAGTTAAACCACGACAGCGAGGCTGGCCTAGACCCGGTGTAGCATCTCATTATCAGAATGATTTCTGACTTTCAGTGTTTGTGATAAAGTGGGTAGGAAAAGAAACAAAACAGCCTGAAGAGTGGAGAGATAAAAGGAGAACAAGGTGCAGAGGAGTGTTGGATGTGCTGTGCATGCCTTGGGACTTCGTTCTGGTGAGAGAGAGAGAGAGGAGAAGTCTGTGCTTGCAGACCTCCACTGCTGCAAATGCAGAGATATCAGCTGCACTCCCAGCCGGTGCTACCAGGCCAGCCTGTGATGGCAACGTCCAGATGTCCTGCAGGTGGATGGGAGAGAAGACAGCGAAACAAAGCAGCCGTTCATTCCTTGCCCTTTGGAGGTATTCTCATACCATCATCCCAGTGTATGAATCAGAAGGGCAAATACACACTGTATTTTCTGTTTGGAAATGCAGTCTTTGTGTCCTCAGAACACTGCTCTGGCACAGTGGAGAGTTAACACTGGTGTCCATCAGCTGCCTGCCAAATTGGGGTGAGCTTCCAAGTTCCTGGGTGACTTTCAAGGGTGGCCGGTGCAGGTATGGGAAAGCAGAGCTGTGAAGACTGGAGTAAGTACAAATGCTATGCCTAGGGGAAAGCTTTGAAAAATCTTTTTAAAGCTTGATCAGACTTCTATGACCTTAATTTGTCTAACTAGTTTCCTTGGTAAATATGTGTCAGTTAGAAATAAATGTAATGGGAGGAAATAATTAACAAGATCTAGCAAGATTTATTGCCCATAGGAATTACTATTTCTGCAATAAAGGGTGGGTCAACTTAATGGGATGCTTTCAAGTACAATCACATTACAAATTTTTCTTCTGTCTGTCCTTAAAAGGTATTTTATTAAGCTCAAATACAAATATTTTTTTTCTCTTTAGACTGCAGAAGAAACACATTAATACTGAAATAGGACATATGCAGCTAAGGAAATTAGCTTCCTAGTACCAGATGCTTCCATAAAATTATAGTGTCCATAAATTAATAATCTGCTCAGCTGGACAAATGGGATTCCATAAAGTAGATTCTGTCTAGCATTGAAAGAAAAGTACTATCTTTGTTTAGGAATGGGAGAGGGCATAGTTTGACCAATCAAAATATGGTGACTGAAGTTCTTGGACATATAAATCCAAATTCTGCAATGGCTTTCACTTCATTTTGGCCTTATTGCTAGAAGTGACCTAATGTTTCACCTCACCCATACTCTATGAAATATTTCAACAGAAGCAACCATTTCAGACTTGGTTCAATTAAAATATATGACTGAAATACACATAATTTCAGAACATTGTCTTAAATTTGGACACAAGTTTATTTAAAGTATTCTGGAGGAAAAGCGGACATGATTTGTTTTGATACTTTAAAATATAGACATTTAAATTAAAATGTCTTATTTTTTTTAAATGAAGACCCTCAAGAGAAGCAATGTTTCATTTTGGATCAAAAGAAATATTCTAACCTGCAATATTAATTCTCTCTTTTTTTAACTCGTCAATAATAGTAATAAAAATAATTTTGTGTTTAAACAAATTTCTGTTTCTTTCTGATTTGCTTTGAAAGCAGTTACTGACCTAATTGTGTCTGTCAAATCCCACATCAGTGTGAGATTCATACTAATTTTTTCTGATTCTCTTCAGTCTTCCTGGTTAAATGAGAATAAATCTGGAAACAACACTCATGAAGTCTTCATCAAACTGTTGATTGTTTTCTTTGCATTTGTACCCTTCTGTCTTTCCTGTCACTTTCTTGCTTCATTATCTCTTCAATGGGAGATCTCTACCTAGCTCATTTACACTACCTGCTAAGGCTCTCCTGTCAGTACAAGTCTCTAACTCTCTTGAAAGTGCCTGAGTTTGGTTCACTCCTGCTCTGGCAGAATCAGGTAGACACAAAGAGTTTTTATTGGCATTCAAATTCCAGTTGGATCAGAGAAAGTCACCAAAGGCGTATGGGTATGGGGTTATATCCGCTGGCTTGTTGATTTCAGGTAGTATGAAAATAATCTCTCGAAAGTTAATGAATTTTGTTATTTTTCTTTCTCTTTTTATACCTTAAGACGTTTTAAAACTGTCCTAATTAAAAAAGTAAATGTTTGTTTGTCTAAAGGGCAAGACTGTGACAGAAGTCTGGCTTCTGGCAGTGGTGCTGTACCAGATCTCCTGCTCTGCTCTGAGGGAACTGTTTAAAGACATCTTCCTCTTTTTTAGTTTCTTCAGGGTTTAATCTCAGTGGAGAAAATCATAAGTAAGTTAAATTTCTCACTCTGTAAAATAGCTTGATGCCTATAAATACTGCGCTGGACTTAAAAAGAGGAAAAAGGAACAGATCTGTATCTGTTGCCAAGTAGGGTTCTTGGCTATACATCTGCACTCATTCTAAATTTGAAGACTTTTCACTTTTTGAAGTGTTATAGAGCAGATGTCATGGTATTTCTCATTACTGTCCTTGACTGCAGGAGGCAGTTTTTATAACTCTGTCACCTTTACCTTGAATAATACTTTAAATATATCTTTTTACAGTTACTTCTGTGGCTTCCAAATCACTTGCGTATGTGAAAGCCCAGACACATTGTTCCGCTTTGAAGGCCAATAGCTCTCAGCCATTTCACGTTGCAGAAACACAGTACTGAGGGAAAAGCATCAGCATAGATGGTGTGGCAGTCTATATGAATGCTCATAGTTTCTGACAGCTCCATTTTCTCCTGCCATCTGTGTCCTCAGTCTTTCTGGAAATTATGGTGCATCAGCAGTTCTGTTTTATTACCCAAAGCTAGATCAATTTAGAAGGATATTTGATATGGCAGCTATTTCTTGAGTTTCCACAGAAAAACTAGGTTATTTAACACTCAAATAAAAGAAGTTATACATTGTGGACTTATAATTACTAGTATGTGTATATTTATTATCAGAAAATAATTTCTATAATTTTGAGCCTTCAAGTTTTGCCAAATTACTCTGAGCCATTACTAATGTTTTTTTAGGTTAAAAAATTCAGAAATTCTAGCTATCTTATCCTGGGAGAAAAAAACCCCAACCACCATAGAACCATGCAAGAAGGCTTGCAGTCTTCTGGGAAAATCCTTGAGACCCCTTGAAAATTCTGGGGGAGCAACCTCTGCCGTGCTGTTTCCTGCTGTGCTAGACTGGGCCAACAGCACCTCTTGTCTGGTCCCAGGTTTACCCCATCATTTGGAACCATGGATTTTCTACCTGAATTGGGAGAAAATATGCCTTAGTGGGTAGGTCAGGTAAATATACAGCAATATCTGCAGACAGTGCACTTTTATTGGGATAGGAAGACTATTGTTTGTTCAACACGCAAGTGTTTGCAGAGTGCGGAGCTAGAAATGCCTTTCATGGTTAAGTCATGTATAATAATGCAAGTTCTTGTGTGTCTTCTCCAGGGGTTTTAAGTTTGGTGTAGGACAGGATTTGTATGCATTCAAATCAATGGGAGGTTTATTCACTAGCTTCAGTGGGGCCACCTCAAACAAGCTGCAAGATAGGATCCACCATAATGTTTCAAACATTCCCAAGCCCTCTTCTAAAGGATATCAGTACTTGTTTCATCTCTGTGGTTTCATAATCTTCCCATTATACCTCACCTTCTTCTCAAGTGATCATGTTTTTTTCCTGTTATGGGGCTGTAAGGTGACAAACTCATCTTCCAATTCTCTTAATTTGGTTAAAAACAATATAAAATGTCCTCTGGAACAATGTTCTTAGACCATTTATAGACAAATTCTTCACTACTCTTTCTCCCTTTGTTTCTTTTTAATGGAGGTTTTCGTTTTATCTTTGTTGATGTCAGGATGTTGTCAGAGGCACCTGAAAAACATGCAACGTTGATGGTGAATTCTAGTAGTTAAAAAATATGAATAAAAGATCCTTGAGGTTTATAAATCAACATATCACCACTGACTTTTGGGACCTGAACAGATGATTCAGGAGCAGGTAATGCAAGGTTGGCATTTTTGGGTTTGGGTTGGGGTTTTTTTGTTTTGTTTTGTTCTTTTACCAGTTTATGATATATAGTGAAATATAAATAAGAGAAATGTGCATTTGTGGCTCACTTTTCCAAAAGAACAATTTTTTCACTTTTCTCTATAGTTTTCATACTGCGCTTACTCATAATCTGAAAATTATTTACTTCTAGGTACTACAGATTTTTATTAGACCCACCCACAAAAGCTGTTCCAAAACTTATTGTAACCACATAAGATGGAAGTCCCTCCTCCCCCTTATTTATAGAGTTTATATTTGCTTTCAGGTACAGCTGATAACGTGCCTTTATGAAAGAAGTAGGATGCTGTAGCACATGTGTACCACCAGCCTGGCTCTGCTAATAGGATATGTAGCATGTGCTGATGTGACTCATCTTTGCCTGTGAGTGGTTTGGCTACCCAAAAGGTGCTTGTTTCTCTTAGCCCAGCAACAGGGAGCAGGGTGTGGGAAAGGAAAGGTTACAAAACCTTCTTTGGCTACAACAGGTGAAAACTGGCCCCAGGGAGTCATGTGGGAAGATCCTACAGACTTTATGAGGCTAGGTGATAATTCAGCATTTGTAGATTAATTTGGGATTTCAAAGCATTGTAATTTTCTATGGTATCCACAGGCAGCCAGGTGGCCTATGCACAGCACAGATGTAGATTCTTTCCCAGGTGGCATTCCTTGTTCCTGCTAAATTTTCCCATGTCCTCTTCTGGGATCTGGAATCAGCCTTTCAAATTTCTCAGATGCCAAAGCCCACAGACCCAAAGGGATCATGCAAGAACCTTTAATTTGCTGTACTTCTCCCTTCTGGTTTGTCAGTTATCTTCATTAGACTGTGTTTTCCCTTCCTCATTGCTGAGGAGAGGATACAGTCTCCTAGGTGCTCCAACAGGATTTGCCAATACCACGTTATACACCGTGCTGGTTGGAAGTAGTTTCCATAGTCCCCACTGTCCCAGCAGTATGCTTTTGCTGTGTGTCTATGGTGTCACATTAAGATTTTTATGATAACAGATGAAAGATTGTTTTTCTCTTTGGAGCTGACTGTCTCATTCTAGGAAATCTTTCTCATGCTTGACTTTGCTTTGACCCTTGGATTTTTTAAATGTTGGGGAAAAACAGGTTGATCAGCTGGTGAAAAACTTGGAGCAGGGACTGCTTTGAATGAGAATGCCCCTTAAAAAGTTCGGGAGCTATAAAAAAACCAAGAAATGTCTGCAAGTCAGAAGTAATAAGGGACACAGCACATGTTTTACAACCAATAGAGTATCTAACTGAAATTTTAAAAATTTAATCTCCAAGACAGGCAAATCTGAGAAAGGGCTGACTTGTCAGTAAAGGCAGCTAAGTCTTCTTTATATTGGTATTTTTATAACAAATTTCTATAGCATGTTTTAAAGGATGCATTTTTTTTTAATGACTCTGGACAGCTGCAGGGTGATCTTATGATACTGAATTATGAACTGGCACATAAAATTCACTGTACTAAGTACAAAAGACATACATGTTAGACAGAAGGAGAAAGAGAGCAAATGGAGAAAGAGAGCATTATTTACATATACATGTACATCATAAGAAGTCCTGGAAATGTCAGTCCAACAATTGGATGTGGTCAGTGGGGCAAAAAGAGCACTTGTAATCTTTATGGGAGTTGTAAGGAACAAGCCAGAAATTATCATTAGTATGTGACATAAATCTCTAGTACATCCATTTTTGGACACTGTGGGTGGTCTTGGTCACTTCATTCCTAGAAGAACAAGTAGGACAAGAAATGTCACAGGGAAGGGCAGCAGTGCCAACAAAATGGTGTCAAATACATGGAAAGACTAAAGAGAAACCTGCAGTTTGTAAGAAGATGGCCTGAGAAAAATGGAAGACAAAAGTAAAATAACCACAGAATGATTATTCATATTTTTCCTCACAAAGCAAAAATCAATCAACACCTGATGAAGTTACCAGGGTGTATATTCAGACAGGTAACTGGAGATTTGTCACTTCAGGAGTATGACAGAGAAAGAACTCATTGGCATGGGTCATGAAGGACATCATGAAAGATGTCCTTCACAGAAAGAACTATAAAAGCTTTTGGAGGATGGGTTTGTCTGTTACTATTAAATCTAGAGGTGTGGATCTTGTCTCTGGCTCTGTTTACTCCTGCGTAGCTAGTAGACTGATAATGGAAAGATATGCTGTCACGCATTGTACTCTACATGTTGCAGCATCTGCTACTGGCCACTTTTGGACGAGGGACACTGGCTTAGATAGACATTTTGGCATCTTTTCTAGTGGCATGACCTTGAAGACTAGTTCTGAAGTGCCTGCCAGTTTATACTGAATCTGATTTTGAGACTACAGATGGGTGTATAGTACAGAGCAGTAAGGAATTCCCTTCCTGGCAGTGTAGCTCAGAGCTCTGTCTTTTGTGTGAAGGCACAAGAGAGGGTTGCAGGGCATCGCAGGCAAGGAGCCTTGGTTGAGGGGCTGTCCCCAAGGGCTGCCAGCACAGTTGTGCCCACAAAGCACTACAGTTGTGTTTTGAAATCCAGAGATCTATTGCGTTTTGATTTGTTGCTATATTTTCACTTTTGGAGCTTTCTGATTTTATGGAATACCTTTCATTTACTTGCAACGCCCTTTTCCCGTGCTAAAGGAGAGGGTAAGTTTTCATCACATATTTTCATCTCCACATTTCTATACTCATCCCCTGACAAAGTCTTTCTTGAGGCCAGAATCCTGCTCTGGTGAACACTGTGAATGTCTCAATACTTGTCCTAGAATGGAGTTTGGAGCCCTCTTGATGGTAATTTTAAACAGAATATTTTGGAATGGCTATGTTCACTCTAATGACCCTGGTGAGCTCCAATCTTATGAAGACACATAACATATGTGGCATGACTGTCTAATAATATTTGCTATGAGGCTTTGCAGCAGACATTTAACTGTAATTTGAGGCAATACTTGAGTGTATTAAATAAAAGAATTCCCCTCACTGAAAACTATGTCCTAATGCTGACAAATAGTTGGGTAGCTGCTTGTTTTTGTTAACCTTTTAACATCCAGATACAACATCATCCATCAAGGAACAAGGAATGTACATCCTACTCATAGCATACAGCCCTGAGATTGCATTTTGCGGAGCATTGACTCTGACAGGCTCGAGGGTTCTGGTGGATGATCAACAGAGCATGAACTTTCAATGTGAGAGTGCATGGAAGGGAGCGTGTTCCTTGAATGTGTGATCAGAATGACAGAGGGTAGGAAGAGGGAAGCTGAACAGACCTTGTGTATGGCATTACTCAGGGCATTTGGCAAGTGTTCTCTCCAATCTTTTTAAAAACTAGACAGACAGTTGGAAATTAACTCCATGAATAATAGTGTTTTGGAAAAGCTTTTGCGTTGTGAGGGATTTATACGCGCTGATGGTTACATCATTACTGGACTGGTGAGATGACTTAGTTTGGATACTGTTGCTTAGACCATCTCCCTTGCCCTGGGAGCACTATTCATTTGGGCCACAGACTCTCTAATCACTATCATCCAGAAGCAGACAGAGGAGTTGTTTAGAAGCCACAGCCTCCTTACGTTTTGTACCCTTAGGTGAGGGCAGAAGGTGGGACCTCTGGCACACTTGCAGATTTTGAGTGCTCAGTCAAACAATACAGCCAGGAGACACTCCTGCATTGCTGATTATACGTCTTGTGCATTCAGCCAGGTGGTACAGTACAGCCAGAGGTTGTTGCCTGTGTAGTTTGCTGCAGCAAGGACACTCAGCCTGTGAGATCTCAAAGCATGGAAGGGGAGTATTTGTGATTGCAGAGTGCTGTTTAATCTAGCAGATAAGAGATTCAGTCAGAGGGTGAAGCTAGATTAGAAATGACTGTGATTATCCATTGAACAATACATTTAGGGATGCTGTGGATTTTGTATCACTTGGTGTTTTCAAATCAAGGCTGGATATCTCTCCACAGAACAATACCCCAGCTGGGAGGTACTTGACTTGACAAAAGAGCTGTTTAATAACGTTCTATGGTCTGTGTTTTTGCACAAAGTCAGGCTGGATGATTAAAGTAGTTCTTAAAATCTGCAACTCTAATGAGGTGCTTTGTCTTCACAGTCAATTATTTTGGCTATTCAGGCACTAGAACAAAATAACATACCCTTGAGACACTTCAAAGGAAATTGTATCCTTTCTTTACTATCTCATTTTGATACGTAGTGTGCAAAATTTGAGACACATCTTTCCATGTGTGTTATAAGACCATGCCAATAGGAACAGACAAAAGTAACAACTTTCTGTTTTGTCAGCATTTATTTGATTGTCAATTGTTTATGGCCAGGCTTTGTTTCAGGTTGATCAGCAGCAGCAGCAGCAATTTATCCTTTATTCAAAGAAAAACTAAAGTTTCATGCTTAATTGCATTCCCTTTACATTAGAGTATATTTGCTGAAACCTTTCTACCAAATTCAGCAAATTTACCCTTGGCAAAATGGGCATCCACATTGACATAATGCACTTTGTATTTTTAAATCTTTTTTTCACACAGCTAAATAGGCTGTTTTACTTTGATTCCAGAAGAAAGCTGGCACTTGGTTGAAATATAGCTTAAGGGCTACTGCTCTGATGGAATGATCTGCTTTGCAGCAGAGCTCATCCTTGCACTCACCATTTTGTGTAAAGAATTCTAAGCAATTCTTACAGAGGAGCCATTTCATGGAACCACAGAATGGTTTAGGTTGGATGAAGCCTTAAAGATCATCTAGTTCCAATCCCCTGCCATGGGCAGGGACACCTTCCACTAGACCAGGTTGCTCAAAGCCTCATCCAGCCTGGCCTTGAAGACATCCAGGGATGGGGCATCCCCAGCTTCTCTGGGCAACCTTCTTCCTAGTATGTAGATCTACCTTCTTTCAATTCAACCCCTTTCCCCCTTGTCCTGTCACTACAGGCCCTTGTAAAAAGTCCCCCCCCAGCTTCCCTGTAGGCCCCTTCAGGTACTGGAAGGTGCTATAAGGTCTCCCCGGAGCCTTTTCTTCTGCAGGCTGAACAAGCCCAACTCTCTCAGCCTGTCCCCATGGCAGAGGTGCTCCAGCCCTCTGAGCATCTTTGTGGCCTCCTCTGGACTTGCTCCAACTGGTTGATATCCTTCTTATTTTGGGGGCTCCAGAGCTGGATGCAGCACTCCAGGTGAGGTCTCGGGAGAGCAGAGTAGAGGGGAGAATCATTTCCCTCGACCTGCTGGCCACACTTCTCCTGATACAGCCCAGGATACAGTTGGCTTTCTGGGCTGCCATCGCACACTGCCGGCTCATGTCCAGCTTTTCATCCACCAGTACCCCCTGGTCCTTCTCCTCAGGGCTGTTCTCAATCCATTCTCCACTGAGCCTGTACTTGTGCTTGGGATTGTCCCATCCCACGTGCAGGACCTTGCACTTGGCCTTGTTGAACTTCATGCCTGTCCAGGTCCCTCTGGATGACATCTTCTTCCATCCAGCATGTCGACCGCACCACACAGCTTTGTGTCATCAGCAAACCTGCTGAGGGTGCACTCAGTCCCACTGTGCGTGTTGCGGACAAAGATGTTAAACAGCACCGGTCCCCGTACCAACCCCTGAGGAACTGCACTCATCACTGCTTTCCACTCAGACATTGAGCTGTTGACCACAACTCTCTGAGTGCAACCATCAAGCCAGTTCCTTATCCACTGAGCAGTCTACGTGTTAAATCCATGCCTCTCCAATTTAGAGACAAGAATGCTGTGCAGTACAGTGTCAAACGCTTTGCACAAGTCCAGGTGGAGGATATTGGTTGCTCTTCCTTGATCCAACAATGTTGGGACCCCACCATAGAAGACCAGCAGCTTTGTCAGGTACAACCTGCCCTTTTTTTGGGATCCAATGTCTGAATTACCTGCTCTTTGATGAAAATGTTTTGTCATTGACTTCTGCTCTGAGTCACAAGTGATTCAGACTTATCTAGAGACAGAAGCCAAAGAATTGCCTCAGAGACACAGTAAAAGGAAAAGAGGTTTAGGTATTATATTTGTTACTCTCTGCTACTTGCCTGCCTGAGCAAAACCAGAAAATCCTTATCTTTTCTGTCCTGTCCATGCCCCAGTCAGTGGTCCCAGCTACCCTCCCTTTCCAGCTCATTATCCATAAATGACTGAAGACTCATCCTTCTTTTTGCCTTGTTGTACTACCTCGCCTTCTCTCTTATCTTGATGTTGAATGTTACAAGTGCCACGTTGACATCATAGTCCTGTATAGAAAAGAATCTAGCATTGTTTTTCAGGGTGATAAACTGTGGAAGTGATGCATGCCCAATCAAAACCAACATATTTAAGCACATGATGAAGATCCTGCTTGGTATTTGGCAAAGATTTTGCTTTCTGTATGTTCAGACTGAGGTATAAAGTATAGGAAATAATTCTGGAAGGAACAGGAAATTAGATTTAAGATCAAGGACTTGTTTTCATTTCCTGACTTCTCCAGAAAAGCTTTTGAATAAACCAATACAAGTTAGACAGAAATCTCATAGGAACAACTTTCAATCTTTTGGAATATGTGAGTAATACGCATCCTGATTTACAGAGAACTTTCTTGAAACCTTCTGGCACATTGAAATTCGGCATGTTTCTAACAGGTTTTGATTCTACAGAACTTCTAAAAGTAATTTATTATTGGTTTTGGTTTTTTTTTGCATTAACCAAGAATAATATGATTCTTTACATAATTTTAAACCAGAAATTACTTTTTTCATACAGAACTATACCACTGGTAACAAATGTCATGGTTTCATTAAAGTGCTGTATAAAGTTCCTAAAGTATAAGTACTCCAAGCAGAACAAGAGGAAAAAGAATGGTGTATTTTGGTGACATGATCTACACATTTTATCTGAGTCTTTCTGGAACCCCTTCTTACACATATTAGTATATGACTGTGATCAGAGTTTTGCCTCAGAACATCACAGCAGGTAATTGTGTAGACTTGTGTGAAAATTCTTTTGCTGACTATTGAAAAGAATACACAGATGCCCTTGATGTTCTTTTCTTTACAATTTTAAGCTGCTTCTGTCCTTAGCTGGACCTGGAAAGTGAGATCATACCTTGAAAACAGAGAAGAGAATTAGAACCCTCTCTCTTTTTAAAAGAAAATTGCTAAGGGAATATAACACAAGCCACTGTTTCACAAGTTGGACATGGAGAATTTGATGTTTGTAACACTTATTTTGCAGAAGCTTCTAAAAAACTACACAAAAAGTTTCTAACTTAAGTGGTGGTGTCTTTTTTCTCCTCTCCTTGACCAAACAAACTGCTCTATTGGGAAAATTTTGCAACAGCTGGATTGCTCATTAATCAATAGTAAATTAAGAAAATGACCTAGGACTGGTTATCAGCTGGATTTTGCAGTATGCTGGAAAAGTTACATCAGCCTCCAGACACTGTAACATAAGGTAGTATAACACAGACATCCCCAATTAGGGATCTCCTGGGGAGAAGAAGGGAATGGAGAAGGGAGATTGATGGCACCGTGTTTTGTTGAATGTCATCTGTGAGGAGTCTATATAGTAGCAGTTCAATTTATGGCTACATAGCTGTGAATTTAATTCCCATGCTAGCACCCGAGTAGCTGCACCACGTTGACATTGTAATCATGTGCTGGTGGGAAGAATCTAGTGTTGCTCACTAGAATAATAAAAACCCAGACCCACAGAACACAATGTAAGATGATGTGTCTCTCACTAGATTTTACAAAATGTAAGTGCACAGTTCTCTAAACCTACA